>NW_028119542.1:0-45021 GCF_965119305.1 Pelophylax lessonae | reverse complement strand
CCCCCTTCTTGCCCAGGCCAATTTTTAATCACTACTGGGTTTTCTTTGTTTTTTGCTAAAACGAAAAAAGAACGAAGCTTTGAAAAAAAAAACAAAAGCAAAGAAAAAAAATCCTTTTTTTTTTAGTTTCGGTTAGAAAATATTCAAAATAAGTAATTTTTATCACTGATGAGTGCTGATGAGGCTGCACTGATAGGGAGCACTGGTGGACACCGGCAGGCTATCACTGATGGGAACCGACAGGCATCCCTGATGGGAACCGACAGGCATCCCTGATGGGAACCGACAGGCATCCCTGATGGGCACCGACAGGCATCCCTGATGGGCACCGACAGGCATCCCTGATGGGCACCGACAGGCATCCCTGATGGGCACCGACAGGCATCCCTGATGGGCACCGACAGGCATCCCTGATGGGCACCGACAGGCATCCCTGATGGGCACCGACAGGCATCCCTGATGGGCACCGACAGGCATCCCTGATGGGCACCGACAGGCATCCCTGATGGGCACCGACAGGCATCCCTGATGGGCACCGACAGGCATCCCTGATGAACACCGACAGGCATCACTGATGAACACCGACAGGCATCACTGATGAACACCGACAGGCATCCCTGATGGGCACCGACAGGCATCCCTGATGGGCACCGACAGGCATCCCTGATGGGCACCGACAGGCATCCCTGATGGGCACCGACAGGCATCCCTGATGGGCACCGACAGGCATCCCTGATGGGCACCGACAGGCATCCCTGATGGGCACCGACAGGCATCCCTGATGGGAACCGACAGTCATCCCTGATGGGAACCGACAGGCATCCCTGATGGGAACCGACAGGCATCCCTGATGGGAACCGACAGGCATCCCTGATGGGAACCGACAGGCATCCCTGATGGGCACCGACAGGCATCCCTGATTGGCACCGACAGGCATCCCTGATTGGCACCGACAGGCATCCCTGATGGGCACCGACAGGCATCCCTGATGGGAACCGACAGGCATCCCTGATGGGCACCGACAGGCATCCCTGATGGGAACCGACAGGCATCCCTGATGGGAACCGACAGGCATCCCTGATGGGCACCGACAGGCATCCCTGATGGGAACCGACAGGCATCACTGATGAACACCGACAGGCCACTGATGAGCACTGATTGGCAGTATTTGTGGGCACTGTTAGGGCTGCACTGATAATCAGGACACTGGTGAGGAAAGGATTGCCAGTTTATACAGTTATCAGCTGTGATTGGACATAGCTGGTCACAAGGTAAAGAGCAGCTGCGATTGGCTCTTTACCTCGATCTGTGATAAGCTGTGACCTAAAGAAACAGAGATCACAGATCCCTGCCAATGCATGCCGCAGGCAGCGCAACCATGGCAATGTAAGCCCGTGCTGTAGCTGTCTTTTGGTTATAGCGCAGGCGAGGTTAAAGTGGTTGTAAAGGCTGAAGGTTCTTTACCTTCATACATTCTATGCATGAAGGTAAAAAAACCTTCTCTGTGTAGCAGCCTCCCAAATACTCACCTAAGCCTGATCTTCCTCCAGTAATTTGCAGGAACCCCTAGGCCAGTAATGGCGAACCTTGGCACCCCAGATGTTTTGGAACTACATTTCCCATGATGCTCAGCTACACTGCAGAGGGTATGACCATCATGGGAAATGTAGTTCCAAAACATCTGGGGTGCCAAGGTTCGCCATCAGTGGCCTAGGCTCTCCGGTGACTCACCCTCCTCATTGGCTAAGAAAGCAGCGGGAACCATTGGCTCCCCCTGCTGTCAATCACAAACAGTGAGCCAATGAGGGAAGAGAGGGAGCGGGGCCAAGCCACTGGTGTGTGTGTATGTCAATGAACACGCAAAGCCACGGCATAGGAGCGAACTTGTTTGGGTGCCACCACAGCAAGCTGCTTTCTATGGGGGCACTAGGCAGGAGGAAGGAGCCAGGAGTGCCAGCAGGACCTGAGAAGAGGAGGATCGAGGAGGATCGAGGCTGCTCTGTACAATCACAAACAGTCTTCTCCTGGACTGGGGAGTGGAAAACTCCTAAGGAGAAGAGCGTGTTCTCAATACCTACCCATCGAGTATCATCCACAAAAAGACACAATGAGTAGGTATAATAGACAAACCTGGGAAGCCCAATCTAGGAGGATTCACCCCAGCACATGATGTCTCTGCACTAAACCTGAGCGGGAGAGGAGTTTGTATAGCGGGAGGAAGTGCGAACAGATCCATGTGGTCTTATAGTGTTGCAATACTAACTGGAAGAGAAGATAGGATGGGATACAGTGAACCACAGAGAGGAATGATCTACATCCCAAACACTGATAGACCTTATGATCTAAGGAAGGTGGTGAGCTCCTAGCACACCCACAGTGTGGATTGGGGTGCATGGGAGAGTGATCACATCACAGGAGGAATAGGATTATATCTGCACAACCATCACCACTGGATAAACAGTCTATTGATTTATGGACACATATTTTGTGAAATGCTAAGTCAACAAACCGGACTGACACCTTTGTCTCTACATTGATTGATGTATCTTTATTTGCGTTTTTCCACATTTTTACATTCCTTGCAGCACCAGTGATTTGGATACACTGCCCAGTAGGGGTACTATTATAACCACTTTTGGACCCCCTTAATGACCAGGCTCATATAATTGCAATTCGGCACTGTGTTACTTTAATGGACAATTGCGCGGTCGCGCGATACTGTACCCAAATAAAGTTGATGTCTTTTTTTCCCCACAAATAGAGCTTTTTTTTAGTGGTATTTGATCACCTGTGCGATTTTTATTTTTTGCAATATATATATATATATATATATATATATATATATATATACACATACACACACATAATAAATATATATATATATATATATATATATACACACACACAATATATATATATATATATATATATATATATATATATATATATATATATATATATATATATATATATATATATATAAATTTATTTATTTATTTTTTAAACAAAAAATGAGTGACAATTCTGAGCAAAAACAAAAACACCACCAACAATATTTTTACTTTTTGCTGTATAACATTCCAAAAATTTTTTTTAAAAAAATCTAATTTTTTCATCCTTTTAGGCCAATTTGTTTTCTGCTACATATTTTTGGTAAAAAAAAAAATCCCAATAAACGTATTTTGATTGGTTTGCGCAAAAGTTATCGAGTCTACAAACTAAGGGAAAGATTTATGTCTTTTTTTTTTTCACTAGTAATGGCGTTGATCTGCGATTTTTAGCAGGACTGCAACATTGCGACGGACAGATCGGACCCCTAACTGACAATTTTGACACTTTTAGGGGGGGAACAGTGACATTATGATAGTAATCAGTGCTAAAAATATAAACTGTTGCTGTAATAATGACACTGGCAGGGAAGGGGTTAACCCAGGGGCGATCAAAGGGTTAAGTGCGAGCCTAGGGAGTGCTTTCTAACTGTGTGAGGGATGGGCTTGTAATATCAACACGGAGACCTGTGTTCCTAAATAGCAGGAACACAGGGGCTCTGTGTTGATAGCAGAG
This sequence comes from Pelophylax lessonae, assembly GCF_965119305.1. Lineage (NCBI taxonomy): Eukaryota > Metazoa > Chordata > Amphibia > Anura > Ranidae > Pelophylax > Pelophylax lessonae. The sequence continues at coordinate 41,457 of NW_028119542.1, read as the reverse complement.
AGAACAACGGTCTGCTGTGTTTACAACAGCAGACCGCCGTTCTCTCTTCACGGGGAGCGATCGTGGGTGCCTGGTGCCAATTGCGGCCGTGCCCACAGGAGCGCTCCCGCGAACCGCCGTACAGTTACTGCGATTCACGGGAAACTGCCGACCTGCCACCAAATAACCGCGGCGGCTGGTCAGCAAGTGGTTAATGATTGATTATGATATGATATTAAAGTGGAACTTCACTCTGCCAATCAACATTTCGTATTTTTAATCCTCATGCTGCTAGCATTAGTAAATAGATAGGAAAGTATATCAGATTTACTGGTTTTAAACTTTTTTTTTTTACATTTCTTTAGTTACTTCCTGGTCTCCTGCCCAGGCAAATGAGATCATACATCCCAGGAGTCTCCAGCAGGGGAGGAGAGGAGGAGGTTTTTCTCAGCTAAGCACACTCTCCTGCATTGCAAAACTTGAGTTAAGGGCAGAAACTAAATTCTGCATGAATCATTTGCCCTTACTTAAGATGGCCATGGCCAGAAATGCTAGGGTTTTTTTTCCAAATAAAGTATAGAGACATGGATGGATGGGGGAGTTTACTTTGAATATTAAAAATTTATTAAATAGCGTTTTTGGTTTGTGGTGCTCAGATGCAATGAAGATCCGCTTTAAGAATGCATATGGATCTGCGGTATTTGCAGATATGGCACTTGGAGATCAGTACCCAGTAGGGCTATCACATATTGCTTTTTTAGCCTAGGTTCAATTTGTATTTTTTTCAAAAGCAAGCGCCACAATATTATTTTTACCATTCGAGTGTATTTCCAAACAAATTGCATTTGAAAAACTGCTGCGTAAACATCATGTGAGAAGAAAAATGTGCAAAAACCGCCATTTTATTCCCTAGGTTCTCTGCTTAAAAAAAAAAAATATATATATATATATATATATATATATATATATATATATATATATATATATATATATATCTCTGTCTGTCTATGTATCCTTTCTTCTTTCCTTGTCTGTCTGTCTATGTATCCTTTCTTCTTTCATTGTCTGTCTGTCTATGTATCCTTTCTTCTTTCCTTGTCTGTCTGTCTGTCTATGTATCCTTTCTTCTTGTCTGTCTGTCTATGTATCCTTTCTTCTTTCCTTGTCTGTCTGTCTATGTATCCTTTCTTCTTTCCTGGTCTGTCTCTCTATGTATCCTTTCTTCTTTCCTTGTCTGTCTGTCTGTCTATGTATCCTTTCTTCTTTCCTTGTCTGTCTGTCTGTCCATGTATCCTTTCTTCTTTCCTTGTCTGTCTCTCTATGTATCCTTTCTTCTTTCCTTATCTGTCTGTCTGTCTCTCTATGTATCCTTTCTTCTTTCCTTGTCTGTCTGTCTGTCTATGTATCCTTTCTTCTTTCCTTGTCTGTCTGTCTGTCTGTCTATGTATCCTTTCTTCTTTCCTTGTCTGTCTGTCTATGTATCCTTTCTTCTTTCCTTATCTGTCTGTCTGTCTGTCTGTCTGTCTGTCTATGTATCCTTTCTTCTTTCCTTATCTGTCTGTCTGTCTGTCTATGTATCCTTTCTTCTCTGTCTATCTGTCTATCTATATATAAAAATCTATCATGTTAAGGGGTTTTTAAGTAATTTTCCAGCAAAAATTACAGATTTAAACTTGTAAACATAAAGTAGCAGAAAATTCCTGGTCTTCAGTGGTGGGATGCAGGTGCCAGATGCAAGCGCTGCATCCCATTGATCTGTACATGGTATTGATCCGTACATGGTAGGTGGGTGGGTGGGCATGCTGCTCCACACATATTGCCACAGTGTCATAAAACCCAGTTTTGGTTTACCTCACTTTAGGAAATCCATTTAAATTAAAGTTTTGATGCCCGTAGTTCTACTTTACAATAAATAAAAAAAAATGAGTCTAATAATAGCCGTGGTCGGGTTATTTTCACTTCACAAGAAATAAGATAAAACTGTCCAACGCAGCTATACAGATTGACACAACATTTAGAAAAGAATTCCCAGAATATCAATTTAGTACTCTTATAAATAGACCCCAATTAGAAGGTCAGAATTCCCCTTGATCCCATAACCACATATCGGATCCGGGCCAAGAGAGGAATGATAAAAAACAAAACCCAGCTAGGCTGGAGACATTCAGTATAGAGAGATGGATGGAGATCTGGAGACATCCAGTAAAGAGGGATGGATGGAGCTCTAGAGACATCCAGTACAGAGGGATGGATGGAGGTCTGGAGACATCCAGTACAGAGGGATGGATGGAGCTCTAGAGACATCCAGTACAGAGGAATGGATGGAGCTCTGGAGACATCCAGTAAAGAGGGATGGATGGAGCTCTGGAGACATCCAGTACAGAGGGATGGAGCTCTAGAGACATCCAGTACAGAGGTACGGAGTGCTGGAGACATCCAGTACAGAGGGATGGAAGCTCTGGAGACATCCAGTACAGAGGGATGGAGCTCTAGAGACATCCAGTACATAGGGATGGAGCTCTAGAGACATCCAGTACAGAGGGATGGATGGAGCTCTGGAGACATCCAGTACAGAGGGATGGATGGAGCTCTGGAGACATCCAGTACAGAGGGATGGATGGAGCTCTGGAGACCTCCAGTACAGAGGGATGGATGGAGCTCTGGAGACATCCAGTACAGAGGGATGGATGGAGCTCTGGAGACATCTAGTACAGAGGGATGGATGGAGCTCTGGAGACCTCCAGTACAGAGGGATGGATGGAGCTCTGGAGACCTCCAGTACAGAGGGATGGATGGAGCTCTGGAGACCTCCAGTACAGAGGGATGGATGGAGCTCTGGAGACCTCCAGTACAGAGGGATGGATGGAGCTCTAGAGACATCCAGTACAGAGGGATGGATGGAGCTCTAGAGACATCCAGTACAGAGGGATGGATGGAGCTCTGAAGACATCCAGTACAGAGGGATGGATGGAGCTCTGGAAACATCCAGTACAGAGGAATGGATGGAGCTCTGGAGACATCCAGTACAGAGGGATGGATGGAGCTCTGAAGACATCCAGTACAAAGGGATGGAGCTCTAGAGACATCCAGTACAGAGGGATGGAGCTCTGGAGACATCCAGTACAGAGGGATGGAGCTCTGGAGACATCCAGTACAGAGGGATGGAGCTCTGGAGACATCCAGTACAGAGGGATGGAAGCTCTGGAGACATCCAGTACAGAGGGATGGATGGAGCTCTGGAGACATCCAGTACAGAGGGATAGATGGAGCTCTGGAGACATCCAGTACAGAGGGATGGAGCGAGCTCTGGAGACCTCCAGTACAGAGGGATGGAGCTCTGGAGACCTCCAGTACAGAGGGATGGATGGAGCTCTGGAGACCTCCAGTACAGAGGGATGGATGGAGCTCTGAAGACATCCAGTACAGAGGGATGGATGGAGCTCTGGAAACATCCAGTACAGAGGGATGGATGGAGCTCTGGAGACATCCAGTACGGAGGGGTGGATGGAGCTCTGGAGACATCCAGTAAGGAGGGGTGGATGGAGCTCTGGAGACATCCAGTACAGAGGGATGGATGGAGCTCTGAAGACATCCAGTACAGAGGGATGGATGGAGCTCTGGAAACATCCAGTACAGAGGGATGGATGGAGCTCTGGATACATCCAGTACAGAGGGATGGATGGAGCTCTGGAGACATCCAGTACAGAGGGATAGATGGAGCTCTAGAGACATCCAGTACAGAGGGATGGATGGAACTCTAGAGACATCCAGTACAGAGGGATGGATGGAGCTCTGAAGACATCCAGTACAGAGGGATGGATGGAGCTCTGGAGACATCCAGTACAGAGGGATGGATGGAGCTCTAGAGACATCCAGTACAGAGGGATGGATGGAGCTCTGGAGATATCCAGTACAGAGGGATGGATGGAGCTCTGGAGACATCCAGTACAGAGGGATGGATGGAGCTCTGGAGACATCCAGTACAGAAGGATGGATGGAGCTCTGGAGATATCCAGTACAGAGGGATGGATGGAGCTCTGGAGATATCCAGTACAGAGGGATGGATGGAGCTCTGGAGACATCCAGTACAGAGGGATGGAGCTCTGAAGACATCCAGTACAGAGGGATGGATGGAGCTCTGAAGACATCCAGTACTGAGGGATGGATGGAGCTCTGGAGACATCCAGTACAGAGGGAGGGATGGATGGAGCTCTGGAGACATCCAGTACAGAGGGAGGGATGGATGGAGCTCTGGAGACATCCAGTACTGAGGGATGGATGGAGCTCTGGAGACATCCAGTACAGAGGGAGGGATGGATGGAGCTCTGGAGACATCCAGTACTGAGGGATGGATGGAGCTCTGGCGACATCCAGCACAGAGGGATGGATGGAGCTCTGGAGACATCCAGTACAGAGGGATGGATGGAGATCTGGAGACATCCAGAACAGAGGGATGGATGGAGATCTGGAGACATCCAGAACAGAGGGATGGATGGATGGATGGAGCTCTGGAGACTTCCAGTACAGAGGGATGGATGGAGCTCTGGAGACATCCAGTACAGAGGGATGGATGGCGCTCCGCTCTGGTTGCACACTACACATGTCTCTGGAGGGAGGCACTCATGTAAGCGGAGATAATGGATCACTAATATGTGTAGAGTGCAATCAGACGGCACAGTGCTGACCTCTCCTACACTGCAGACAAATCAATACGTTGCAATGCACTGTCCTCCATCCCAATGTAAAGACTCAGCAGTACTCATCCGTATAATCCAACGTAATATGACCGCGCAAAGGGACCTGCGGTTGTATTTTGCTGTTTTTGTGATTTCATACGGCTCTAGATTTCACTCCTAAATTTGGATCATCTTTCAGTTCCCAATAACCTCTGTTTCCCATACTCCCCCCCCCCCCCCATCCTGAATTTTGTTTTTCTTTAACAACTTGCCTACTGGGCACTTTAGATTTCAGCTGGGCCAATTTTTAGCTTTCAGCACTTACTCACTTTGAATTACAATTGCGCGATCATGCAACACTGTACCCAAACTAAATTGTTATTTTGTTGAGACAGATAGAGCTTTCTTTTGGTAGTATTTTATTTTTTGCTAAACAAACGAAAAATGACCGAAAAATTTGAAAAAAAAAAAAAGTTTTTCTTAGTTTCTCCTTCACTGATGTGCGCTGATGAGGCTTCACTGATGGGCACTGATGAGGCGACACTGATGGGCACTGATGAGGCGACACTGATGGGCACTGATAGGCATCACTGATGGGCTATGATAGGCATCACTGATGGGCACTGATAGGCATCACTGATGGGCACTGATGAGGCATCACTGATGGGCACTGATGAGGCATCACTGATGGGCACTAATGAGGCATCACTGATGGCTAGATGATGTTGGATGTCCCCCAGCCCAGAAATGAAGCGGGGCTCTGACTTGCTGCAGCTTCTAATGCACATTGTGAGAAGCTCACAGTGTGCAGTGAAATCAGAGTAAGCTATTTCACCCCAGGAGAGGAGACATTACAACTGTGCAAGACTGAAGGGAACACCGGCTGTTGGCGTAGCTGTGGTCAGTAGTAGGGATGGGCTGTGGGTTTGAGTCGAACGTTTGAGTGCTGAACACACAAACAAATGGGGTGCTCTGCGGGAAGATCGCCCTCCGATGAGCGCCCCATAATGCACCGCGCTCTTGCAGTGCAATGATTGCTGAAGATTGGCCACAGTATGGACCTGACCTGTATGCTTTGGCCAATCACAGTACAATGTGCTGAGAGAGCCATGATTGGCCAAAAGCAGAGTGCCTTTGGCCAGTCATGGCTCAGAACTAAGTCCACGCCCACACTATATAAGGCTGGAGTTCAGACAGTTTAGTGCAGTCAGTGTAGTGTACAGAAATACCCCACTTTTATAATGTATGGATATGTTGTAGTCCTGGGTCTCCTCTCGGTGCTCCCCCAGTTTGGTGTCCCTGTCACTTATGGTTTGGGAGCAGTGCCATGCCAAGCTGACTGAGATTTTCCATAGATGCCAATAGTACCGAAAGCTGAAAATTGGTCTGGGCAGGAAGGGGGTGAAAGCGCCCTGTATTTAAGTGGTTAAGAGGAACCCTATGACAGAATAAAAAAAAAAAATGGCGTGGGCCCCAGGATATCACCAGGCCCTTTGGGTCTGGTATAGATTTTAAGGGGAACTCCACGGCAAAATTACAATTAAAAAAATAAATATAAAATGTTGTGGGGTTCAAATTCATACCAGACCGTTATCAGAGCATACAGCCTGGCAGGCCAGGAAAGGGGGGGGGGAAACGAGTGAGCGCCCTCCCCTGAACCATACCAGACTGCTTGCCCTCAACATAGGGAGGGTGCTTTGGGGTACCATGCTGATGGGGATAAGGGCCTCTTCCAGACAACCGTGGGCTGTGGTTGTGGGGTTCTGCAGGTGGAGGGGGGGGGGCGCCACAAGGGGGCCCCAGATCTCGCCCCTTACATTGGTGGTCAGTATAAAGAAGATCTCCTTACATTGGTGGTCAGTGGGAAGAATGCTCCTTACATTGGTGATCAGTGGGAAGAATATTCCTTACATTGGTGATCAGTGGGAAGAATGCTCCTTACATTGGTGGTCAGTGGGAAGAAGGAGGAGGACACACCCAAGGAGCTCTCTGTGAGATCCAGCCCTTTTCAAGCCTGGGCCTTGCTTGCTAGCTTGGCCCAGGAACAATGCCTGATCCTGGGGGAGGCCCTGGGAGGGACCCCCCTGATGACACGGGGCCTAGTGAGGAGGAGGTGGAGGACCTGTCTGTGGGTCCAGGCCCTGGTGAGAATGCGGATGTCTTCAGCCAGAAGATTATCAATCGTTTTAGGGCGATTGGGAGAGCGGAAGAAAAACTTAAAGTTTTGAAGGCTGAACACAAATCCTTCAAAACCAAGTATTTCCAGGCCTGGAGTAAAAATCGCACAGCCATGAAGCCTGAGTTACAGGAATTGGAAGAAAAGGTAAAGGAACAAACTTTATTATTGGAAAGGCTGAAAGACAGAAGTGGAGCATTTAAAGAAAAATTTGACAATGAGAGGCGATTTACAAGCCAAGCATCAGCAAGCTCTGTGGATCAGCAGCCTCAGTTAATGGATGACCAGGCTCCATCTGCCTCTGCACCTCTCCCCCCATGCCAGAACTGGGAATCACCAGCGGCAACCAGCCAGGGGGTTGAGAGTGGACATGGATCCCTGACATTCATCCAGCAGATGGAGTCACCCCTGAAAGCAGACAGGTTTGTATTTTCTGATGATCCATCAGAAATCCCTGAGGATGGGCAGAGGAGATTCAAGTCAGCAAAGCCAGTAATGGTGGAGAAATCCCAGTACACCATGCTGCCATCCAACATGTCTGCCCCATCTGCTGTAGTGGATGGTGTCCCAGGTGAGAAAGAGCTCTGCATACAGCTACCTATTGGAGTTACCGCTGTGGAGAAACCGACAGACATGCAAGCCCCGGACCATCAGACGAATGTGGATGGACCTGCATTAAACACCCCAGGCATGGATTTTGCTGGTCTGGCTGAGACCAGTAGTCCCACGGCAAGCAAAATGGTTGCCAGCTCCAAAGAGCCTGCTTCATGTTCACCTGAGCCTCCCAGTCTTCCAGTGCTGATTGCTGATGGGGGAGGGGATCAACATAGTTCTGGAAGTGGAATGGAAGTAGCAATGGAAATATCCTGCAATGCTTTACCTGCTGCTGTGTTAAAACAGAATGCTATTTCCACAGCTGAAAACCCTGTCCTAGTGGAAGAGAAGATGACAGCTGGAGTTCTTACCAATGCAGCAGCAACTATGGATTCTGCTGTGAAGACAACAGCAATAATAAGTATCCCAGCAAGTATAAAAAATGACAATGTTAAAGCAATGAATGTGGTGGGTGGTGGTGAAGGGGTTAGTAATGCTGGGAAAAATAAAAATGACATTTCTCCTCCTGCTCAGCAGAGGAAAGATTCGATTGCACAGATCAATCCCGAATCTGTGCAATCGTTATCTGCTAAGTGTGTGTCAGATAATTTAAAAAAAACTGATGGATTTTCTGCTGGGAGGAATGTTGGAAGCTATGCTTCAGCTTTGGGGAGTCACACCAGGGTGGGTGGTGGGAATTCTGTTATTAGTCAAAATTCAGGGAGGTTTGGTGGGTATAGGAGGAGGAATGTGGTACAGTTGAGGTGGGTGGGGGATGGAACTCCACCTGTAAGGGGGAGGGTGGCTGAGTTGATTTTGGAAATGGGGTTTAAAGCTTGTGATATTTTTGCTTTAATTTGCCCGGTGGGGAGTTATGAATTCGATTTGTCGTTTGTAAAACCTGAAAGTTTGGATCTCTTCTGGGAGAGATTTAGGAGGTGCAAGGGCCTTCAGCAGTGGAGTGGTTTGGTGCCAAAAGTGATTTCAAGGCAGCCTCTGATAAAATCAGTGACCATTTTGGTGCGTAACGAATCCATACCAGAGGCTGATTTATTAGTATGGCTACGCCGATATGGCGAGGTCCTCACTCCACTGCGGAAGGTCCTTGATGAGCATGGGATATGGACAGGGGCCTGGACAGTGTCGCTAAAATTGGGGGTGCTGGGCGATGTAGTTCAGCACCTTCCCTGCTCAGCCTTTCTGGGTAGGGATAGGCTGACCATTTTCTACCAAGGTCAGCCTAAGGTATGTAATAAATGTGGTGATAAAGGCCACTTTGCATCGTCCTGCACCCACAAGAAGTGCTCACTGTGCCAGGATTTAGGCCATTTGGCCAGAGAATGCACCCAGATTCGGTGCAATTTGTGCCAGCAGCTGGGTCATCCATATAGCCAGTGCCCAGAGGCACTGCATAACTTGCCAGGATTGGAGACTGAGCTGCAGAGGCTTGATAAAGAAGATGAAGCAGCTGAAGTTAGAGAGGAAATTGTTGTTGCCCCTCCTGTGTCTGTTGTGTCAGATTCTGTTTCCCCTAGTGATGTGGTCCCTGAGTCTGTGTCTGTTGTGTCAGATTCTGTTTCCCCTAGTGATGTGGTCCCTGAGTCTGTCCCTCCTGTTGTTCCTACATCTACTGTGCGTAGATCCTCCAGACTAGCGGAAGCTGCTGGGGGGGCGGGTATAGTGGATCTTCCCCCTCGGCCTACTCCACCTCCAGTCCCTGTCTCTCGACACCGCAAACGCGGCCAAGAGGGTGCAGGGGTGCTGGATGGTGGTGGGGTCGATGGGGTTGAGGGAGGGGTGTCCATGTCCCATGTCTCACCCTCTGTTGTGGAGGATTCGGATGATGAGGGGTGGGAGAGGACAAAGAGGAAGAAAAAGAAGAAGAGGAAGACCAGTAAAGCGGTCACTTCTTCCTTACAGTTAGAGCCAGGAGGGGTTCCTCTTGGCAACACATTTTCGGTTTTATCAGGGGAGGAGTTAGTATCCGATTTATCTACTTTATCATCTATGGATGAGGGGGAGTCACATAGTGTAAAGAGAGCTGTTTCGGGTGATGAGAGTGTGGTGGAGGTTAAGAAACGACTACCCCAATCATCCTGATGGCAGTGCCCGCTCTGATAAAGGTGGCGACCATTAATGTCGCCAGCGTGAAATCTGCAAGAGCTCGTGATATTGCCTTATTTTTGCTCAGTGAGTTTGATGCTGAGATTTTATTTTTGCAAGAGACCTGGCTCAATACTTTGGCCGATGTCCATCTAGCAAAAAGGGAGTGGAGATGCGGTCCCTCCTTTTGGTCTCTTGCGGCTGAGCCTTGCAGCGGAGTTGCGGTTCTTTTTAAAACCGATATGGTAACGTGCCGGCGGATAATTGAGGTAGAAATGGGGAGATGCATGGTCTTAGACGTCTCTGTTAGGGGGCAGGACCTGCGCCTGATCAATATCTATGGACCGCAGTCAAAATGGGACAGGAAATGCCTCTTCACAAAGATCAAGCCCTTCCTTTTTACATCCCAGCAGGTTGTCTTTGGAGGTGACTTTAACACCATAATTAGGCCTGAAGACAGGAGGGTCTCCATAGACAGGCTGGGTTATGATAGCGTTTTTCTTAGAGATATGGTTAGACAAGCAGGCCTGGTAGATGTGCACATTAAGCACTGCCCTGGCAGCACGGGATTCACGTTTCAGAGAGGGAATAGTCAGAGTAGGATAGATAGGTTTTTTTTAAAGGAGAACTCTGCTTTCTCGGCTCCTGAGTTGAGGGCGGTGGAGTTCTCTGACCACTGTATGCTGTCTGTGACTCTGAATGCCTCGGACACTCCACCCAGGGGAAGGGGTACCTGGAAACTGAATTCGGCTCTCCTGGAAGATGTAGAGGTAAGACAATCCTTTGAGGATTTTTTTCAGGCACAGGTTTCTATTCTGGACTTTTGCAGCAGTAAGTCAGAGTGGTGGGAGCTTGTGAAACAAAGGGCGATTGGACTTTTCAAGGCCATAAGTAAGAAGAAGCAGCTTGGTATGTATATTGCCTACCAGCATTTGCGGAGGAAGCTTGATCGTCTTGTCTCGTATGGAGGAGATCCAGGGGAGATCTCGGAGGTAAAGCTTCTTCTTAGGAAGTGTCAATACGACCGGCATGCCTCCTTGGTTCTGGAGAGAGATTATGGGAAATATCACTCGCCTGATCCTTACCAGAACTGTAAGCAAGGCATAGCAGTTAAGACGGTCATAGGTCTGAGGGATAGTACGGGTTCCCTGGTGAAGTCCAGATCAGGGATCCTGGAGATCTTCAGGTCATATTACGCAGACCTTCTGGGAAGAAAGGACCTTAGTCGGGACAGGATGGAAAGCTTTCTGGATTCTACTCCAGGATTGGGAAATTATACATTGCCTTTGATGGATTTGACAGAACCAATTTCAGCGGATGAGGTAGTTTGTGCTATAGAGAAGCTGGCTACCAAAAAGTCGCCTGGGCCAGATGGGTTGACAACTGAATTTTACAAGTGTTTTAAGTCCATTCTGGCTCCCTTTTTAGCGGAGGTTTATAACAGCTGTTTAGATGAGGGTTCTCTCCCTCCCTCCATGAGGCAATCCGCTGTGATTCTTCTGTCAAAAGGTAAAGACCCCTCAATAATTGAGAACTGGCGCCCCATCAGTCTTCTCAATGTTGATAGAAAGATCTTGGCGAAGATTCTTTTTTGGCGCTTGTCGTCAGTAGCAGGCGATTTGTTGTCCAATCATCAGCACTGCTCGGTCCAGGGCAGAAGTACCTTTTCAGCAATTTTAGCTGTCCGGGAGGCTTCGGAGCGATGTAGGGCTGCTGGATGGAGAAAGTACTTGCTGGCATTGGATCAGGCGAAGGCTTTTGATCGAGTCAATCATGAGTACCTGTATTTGCTACTTGGTAGATACGGCCTGCAGGGGAGGTTTATTGATTGGCTGAAAACATTATATAAAGGGGCTGAGAGCTTCCCACTTGTTAATGGTTGGGTTGGACGGCCTTTTGAGGTTGGCTCTGGGGTGCGCCAGGGGTGTCCTTTGAGCCCCCTGCTATATGTATTCGCAATTGACCCCTTCATAAGAAGGTTAGAGAGTGGATCGTTGTGTGGGGTGCCTTTGGGCATTGCTGGTGTGCCGCCTTTGAAGGTCGTGGCCTATGCCGATGATGTGTCTGTTATTATCTCTGGGATGGAGGAGGCGCAGGAGGTGGTCTCTGTGATAGAGCAGTACACTGAGGCTTCTGGCTCTAAAATCAATCATGAAAAGAGTGAAGTTTTCTGGATGGGTGAGGAGGGTGAAAGCTTCGAACTTCCGGATGCCTTCCCAGAGCCCCAGCAGGAAATTAAAGTGTTGGGCATCAAATTTGGTCCTGGTGACTATGGTCATCGAAAATTGGGAAAGCAGGTTGTTGAATGCCAATGCCAAGGTGGCAAGCTGGAAGAAATGGAAACTTTCCTTGAGGGAAAGGGTTGACTTGATTAAAACTTACCTGATCCCAATCTTTTTATATGTCAGCTTTGTCTGTATCTTGCCGGAATCTCTCTATGCAAGGGTGTACAGCTGCTTTTTCCAACTGTTATGGGGAAATAGGCTGAACCTGATTAAACGCAATGTAACTTACCTGTCCAGGCGGGAAGGTGGTCTAGGAATGGTCAACCCTATAGTTTTCTTTTCTCTGCTTTTTTTAAAGTATAATCTTGGTAATATGTTAGCAGAGACCCCGCCGGGATGGGTGGGTATTTTTCAATCTTGGTTTAGGCCTTTTCTGCGATGTTGGGAAGATGGCGGGCCAGTGAAAAGTCTGAGAGTCCGACATGGCAAGCTTCCGGCTTATGTTGCCCCGTGTCTGAAAATACTTAGGCAGTGGCAGGTGACAGTGGGGGATATCAAGTCCCTCCCCAGAAAGCTTCTGGAGAAGAGGATTTTGGGCTCTGCTTTCAGTGTGTCGCTGACCTTAAGGGATTGCCCAGGCCCCGTAATGAGGGAGGGGTTGCGTTTAATTAACTTAGGAAGAATCCCTTTGAAGTTTAGGGATCAAGCCTGGCTCGCTTTCCATGGAAGGCTCTATGTGAGAGGGAACCTGAAGCATCGCCCTGTGGATGATCGGGATTGTCCTAGAGCGGAGTGTGTTGGTAAAGTGGAGTCTATGGACCACTTTTTGCTCCAGTGTCCCTTTAACATAGAGGTGTATAAAAGGGTGGGGAGGGCTCTAGGCATCCCCTTTCTCTATCGCATGAGTTATGCGGAGTGGGTGTATGGGGCATTCCCGACTCGCTGGGATTTTGATTTGGATACACTTTTTCTAGTTAGTATAGTTGTCCGTTACTTCACGTGGAATGCACGGTGCCAGATTACCCTGCGGAAGAAAGTCCTCCCTGTCGAGGTGGTGGTGTACGATATTCTGGGTGAGGTTGGGAAGATTCGGGGTCTTGAGAAGGGCAGGGAGCCTCGAGCGGTCTGGATAAGGGCGTGGAGGAATATCAGACCTGCTTTTGGTGAACTGTCCATCTCTGGGTGAAAAGCTTTTTTCCTATGCTATTTCTTTCACACCCTTAGCTTTTGTTAGTTAATATCTTCATTTTTGAAGAAGGGCTGCATGCATAATGGGAGTGGTTTTTGTTTCTTGACCTCGCAGGTTTGATGTCTGGTGTGGTGGTGTGAGTCTAATTAAGATTATTTTTCCCGGTAATGATGTGTTTCATGATGTGAGTTTTGTTTTTGCTGTAAAGGCAGTCTTTATTTGAGAGCAGAATTTGCTATGTATTTTTTTTCCCCTTTTCATGTAAATATGTATATATATATTTATGTATATTGTTTTTATGCTTATTGATTGCAAGACTTTTAATAAACAAAATTGGGAAGAATGTTCCTTACATTGATGGTGTGTGGGAAGAATGCTCCTTACATTGGTGGTCAGAGGGAAGAATGCTCCTTACATTGGTGATCAGTGGGAAGAATGCTCCTTACATTGGTGATCAGTGGGAAGAATGCTCCTTACATTGGTGATCAGTGGGAAGAATGTTCCTTACATTGATGGTCAGTGGGAAGAATGCTCCTTACATTGATGGTCAGTGGGAAGAATGATCCTTACATTGGTGATCAGTGGGAAGAATGCTCCTTACATTGGTGGTCAGTGGGAAGAATGCTCCTTACATTGGTGGTCAGTGGGAAGAATGCTCCTTACATTGGTGGTCAGTGGGAAGAATGCTCCTTACATTGGTGGTCAGTGGGAAGAATGATCCTTACATTGGTGATCAGTGGGAAGAATGCTCCTTACATTGGTGATCAGTGGGAAGAATGCTCCTTACATTGGTGATCAGTGGGAAGAATGCTCCTTACATTGGTGATCAGTGGGAAGAATGTTCCTTACATTGATGGTCAGTGGGAAGAATGCTCCTTACATTGGTGATCAGTGGGAAGAATACTCCTTACATTGATGGTCAGTGGGAAGAATGATCCTTACATTGGTGATCAGTGGGAAGAATGTTCCTTACATTGGTGATCAGTGGGAAGAATGCTCCTTACATTGGTGATCAGTGGGAAGAATGCTCCTTACATTGGTGATCAGTGGGAAGAATGCTCCTTACATTGGTGATCAGTGGGAAGAATGCTCCTTACATTGGTGGTCAGTGGGAAGAATGCCCCTTACATTGGTGATCAGTGGGAAGAATGCTCCTTACATTGGTGATCAGTGGGAAGAATGCTCCTTACATTGGTGGTCAGTGGGATGAATGTCTCCTTACATTGGTGATCAGTGGGAAGAATGCTCCTTACATTGGTGGTCAGTGGGATGAATGTCTCCTTACATTGGTGGTCGGTGAAAAGAATCCCCCTCTTACAGACAGATCATGAATTACAGTGTTTTATAATTTTATAATCTAGAAATCATTCATGGAACCCTCGCCAAGCTCTGAAGGAACCCCGGTTAAAACCACCGATGTACTGTATGAGAAAAAATGGATTTTTGTAAAATCTTACCGTAAAATCCTTTTCTCTTAGCTCATTGACAGACGTAGTCCTCGGTGATTCAACACCCTCGGGTTATGCTGCCCTCTACAGGAGTAGGACTAGACAGGAAAGAAGACGTTCTGGCCACACCCTAGGGGCAGTCCCAGAGGGTATATCCTCTCACTTCCTGCTCTAGCAAATCAGTTATGTCACAAAGCAGTGTTTAGAGAATTTAACCCAACCCAACTCAAAAACAGAGGGTACTACGTCTGTCAATGAGCTAAGAGAAAAGGATTTTACGGTAAGATTTTACAAAAATCCATTTTTCTCTATCGCTCATTGACAGACGTAGTCCTCGTTGATCCAACACCCTCGGGACGTCCCAAAGCAGTACCACAAATGAGGGGTGGGAAAATGGAAATCAAATCCAATCTAGAAGGCCCAACCGGTGCCAACTAGAAGTTTACAATGCTCATCCTCAATGATGAGACTCAACAGAAATTTTTCAACAGAAAAAAACCCCCGAGGTAGACCACCGGTCTCCTCAAATTGCGGCCTGCAAAACCTTGCGGCCAAATGAGGCATCCGCCGATGCCATCACATCAATCTTATAAAATTTTGTAAAGGTATGTACCGACGACCAGGTGGCCGCCTTACATACCTGGACCACTGACGCCTGATGGCGATAGGCCCAGGAAGTACTGAGCGCTCGAGTGAAGTGCGCCCTAACAGGGAACGGAGGATTCCGACCCTTAATAGACTAAGCCTGTACCACCGTCTGACTGATCCATGTAGATATGGTCGCGGCAGACACAGGCAACCCCCTTCAAGGGCTATCCGTGATCACAAAAAGTGAGTCCGTCTTACGAAAACAAGTTCGTAGTAGTCAAGTGTATCCTTCTGAACCCCATCCAAGGAGTGTAATGCAAACTCCCAAGGATGGCTAGTCTTAGGACACGGGGAAGGTAACACAATACTTTTATTCAGATGAAAAACTCTGAAAACCACTTTACGAAGGAAGGATGGATTCGGAAGAAGAACCACCTTATCCCTATGAACCACCAGATATGGGGAACGACAAGATAATGCGGCCAGTTCTGACACCCTGCGTGCAGAAGTAATGGCCACCAAGAAGGCCAACTTCTGGG
Organism: Pelophylax lessonae; assembly: GCF_965119305.1. Lineage (NCBI taxonomy): Eukaryota > Metazoa > Chordata > Amphibia > Anura > Ranidae > Pelophylax > Pelophylax lessonae. Next base: position 25,940 of record NW_028119542.1, on the reverse strand, counting down.
ATAATGTAAGCAAGGGAATCTTCCTAATATCTTCAAAGAGAAGTTTCTGAAGAACCGACCACACTAAATTAAGATCCCAGGCGGTAAGGGTGCGCGCACTGGCGGAGCCAGATGTCGCACCCCCTGGATGAAATTCCGCACCAAGGAATGATTAGCCAAAGGTTTCTTGTAAGAAGATTGCTAACGCCGAAAACCTGACCCTTGATCGTGCTCAAGGATAGTTTCTGCTCAACCCCTTGTTGCAGACAGACCAAAATTCGGGTCACCGAATAGGTATGTGGGGGAAATCCAATAGATTCACACCATGCAATATAAGACTTCCATGTGCTGGAAGTCGCTTTCCTTGCTTTAACTGGAGGTAGGAATAACTGAAGCTGACACTCCCTTGTCCTTCAGTACCTGGGTCTCAATGGCCAGGCCATTAAGCCAGCGACTGTAAAGCAAGATGGAAGATCGGTCCCTGAGACCGCAAATCCTCCCTGAGAGGAAGTCTCCAAGGAGCGTCCGCGACTAGCCTCACCAAGTCGGCGTACCAGGCTCGACAAGGTCAGTCCGGAATTTCCAGAATAACTGGAATTCCCTCCACCTCTATCCTGCGAAGAAGTTCCCGCAGCAACTTGAGAGGATGGAAGGCATGCCGTAGCTGATACTGCCCCCACGGGGCGATCAGCGTTTCTGCTGCGTCCGCTAGAGGATCGCGGCGCGAGCTACAAACCTCTGCACCTTCCTGTTAAGCCAAGATGCCAACAGATCCACATCCGGGATGTCCCAATGAAGGGACAGCTAGTGAAAAACCTCTGGATGAAGAGGCCATATGCGATTGGATCCGAATCGGGCTGCTCTAGAGCTGCTCGATCCAGTAAATCAGACAAAATCTGATCGCTCTCAGTTCCGATACCCTTATTGGTAATCTGGATACTATCGGAAGAAATGACTTCCCCTGGTTGAGCATCGGAAACTTCCTGGTCCGCTCGCTCAACCGGATCCAATTGTCCAGGGAATCGGAATTCTGATTCCATTAAAAAAGAATCTCCTTCAGGAGAATTCGGGTATGAGACTGGGTATACGGTACTGCCTCTAAGAAGGCCACCATCAGTCCCAGCCAATTGACGGACAGCAACATCCGAATCGTTGACTGAACCTTCTGGAGTTTCTCCGCAAGGAGAAACTCTCTTGCCCAGGATGTATCCAACCTTAGGCCCAGATAGTTCAGTCTCCTGGTGGGAACCAGGGATGATCTTTGGGAAAGCGAAAAAACGCTGATGTCCTGCGATGATGGGGATATAAAGATAGGCCTCCTAAATGTCTATGGACGCCAGGAAATCCCCCTGATGCAGGGAGGCCACCACTGTACGGATGGACTCTATTTCTTCCCAAGTCCAGATTTGGACGCACCTTGCCCTCTTTCCTGGGCATTGTGAATAGGTTTGAATAGAACCCCTGAAACCGTTCAATGTTAGAAGGGAAGAATCGCACCGGTGGAAGTGATTGAAACTCGATACTGTGTCCTCCAGAAACCGGTGAAGAGATCCCCCCCACCCCAGAGATGGGTAGGGGCGCATCAGGCTGTATCTTCAGGCTTGGCTGAGCCGGACTTTTTGTTTAGCCGACCAGCGCCCTTTGAAACCCCTCTAAAGGGGCTTTGGAGGGTCTCGCCTTATCGCCCGCCCTCGCGGAATGAACAACTCTTTATGAGCAGAAAAGGAAGGTCCTCGTTGTTACGAGGTCCTTTTATCCTAACAGTCTGTGGCAAGACAGCAGGTGGTACCGTCTATCCTATAAAGAGGAATTCCTTAAACGGATAGCACCTAGCCATGCGTTTGGAAATAACAGGGGTTCGTTTCAAAACGACCCCATTTGGGTAAAGGAAAATCCTTCGCCCTTTTGGTAGGCTAACAAGTACCAAAAAGGAATCTCAGTCTCAGCTACCTCTGCCGGTGTAACCTCAAGACTAAAGGTTTCCCGGACGGACACAACTAGTGCATCCACCACTCTTGTGCTATGGCGGAGGCAGAAACGTGCTCCTCACTGCTGAGGAGATATTACCTGAGACAACAGCCCCTGAAGTATCTGATAAACAATAGGGGTAGGCGGGGGTCGCTTCTTGACCCCCGTCCCTGACAGGCCACCTCCACCCGGGATACCAAAGACTCCAAAACTGCCGATAATGCATTAAAAACAAGTGGGGTACTGGAGGGTCCTGCGGCCACCTTGAGGGGATCAGGTGGGGGATACCTATGCGGCAGGGTCAATGATTATACAAGACACTTATCAGCGACAAAAAATGACATAGTAAAAAACTTTTTTTTTTTTTTGTGTCCCCCAGTCGCAACAGCGCCCCTCAGTGTTACCTGCCTTTTTGGACCCGAGAGAGAGAGAGAGACCCCAAGGCTCATCCCTGATGCACAGAAGTTTTCATCAGCTTGCTCAGTGCTTGTCTTGTTACAGACAGGAAGTCTTTGGCCCTATTTCCTGGGTAAAGGAGGCGGCTCCGCCCCTTAACACGCCTGCCGGCGCCTCCCCCTGGCTCCATGAGGTGTTTGAGTCACCTCAAACATGGCCGCCCCCATGCTGGAGACACGAGGCTACACCAAAATGGCGGACGCGTGCGATCTACCAGACAATGGCGGCGGCCTGCACAGATAGCGGCATGTCTGCAGAAGGATCTCGGCCTCATAACCCTTCACCCTCATGGTGGTCAGCGGTACCGGACCCTGGTGGGCCGTATGCGGTCCGTGGCCGTCGGGAGGCATCTGCTTAGCTGGAGGAATGATCTGGAATGCAGTATACATGTATAGACATCGCCCTGTGGCTTCTGACAGGTAGGATACCTTATACTATCACAGTAAAGTTCTAGTACTGCCACTGACTACAATCATTTTCACATTTTTACAATTAGATTGTCAGCTCCCAAACCAAGCCTCCTGGCTTCTTGTACACAAAAATCACACTCAATTAGGGGGATCTGTGACATGTTATAGGATAGAGGGGAACCCATCCTTACCATTACAGAGAGGGGCCCGCGTTCACCACAAGACCCGTCAGGGAGAAAGGGGGAACATACTACTCACCATACCGGAACCAGGCGGGCGCCAACTCCTGACAGTACCCCTCTCCACCGAGGTAGGAGGGCTGTCGACCAATACGGACGCCGTGACTCATGGTCTTTGGCGTTTCAGCGAGACGTTTAACTCGCAGGGTCAGTCCCCGTCCAGTGGGACTATGTCGCGGCCGACCCAGCGCGGAGCTATGGCCTGCACGCGCTCGTAGGCTGAACTGGGGTGACCACCGGATCTCAACATCCAGCCCGTCGCCCAGTTCAGCTTTCTTGCTTGAAGATCTCACAGGAACACTGGAGAAAAAAAGCGGTCTAAAAAATCTTTTCTAAGAAAAAAATCCTGCCAGGACCGAAGATCCCAGCAAGGTATCTAGGTCCTTACTCCTAACTAGACAGAAAAAAACTGATTTGCTAGAGCAGGAAGTGAGAGGATATACCCTCTGGGACTGCCCCTAGGGTGTGGCCAGAACGTCTTCTTTCCTGTCTAGTCCTACTCCTGTAGAGGGCAGCATAACCCGAGGGTGTTGAATCACCGAGGACTACGTCTGTCAATGAGCGATAGAGAAACTGCTATTCGGTAAGATTAGTAAATGCCTTACGGCGCTCCTTGGCAAACCTTACTAAAGTTTTCACAGCTGTACAGTATAAACAACGAGGGTTTGCCGGATCATATCTAGAACACAATTCAGGAACATGAAAAGGTTCCCATGAGGACATGAATGGACAGGCTTCTCGCTCCTGGCCCCTCTGCCACCCAATGACTTCACAAGCTCTGAAGGCACGTCCTCAGCGAAGTCGGGCATAAACAAAGCCGGAGCTTTCTCTGCCTCAAAAGGTTAAAAATACGCCTGAAAGGGCAAGATAAACAATTATGAAAGGAAATTCACATATAACACTTCCTGAGAAAACCAATTCTTCCTGATTTTAAGGAATAAGCCAACACAGATAAGCCGAAACAAACGCGGTCTGCCTAGAGGCACTAAAGAGGACCGCTTATAGCCGAGAAGGAACCAAATTTCCATAACGTCAAAAAAAATATCACTTTTGTGGCATCCATTCTTATTCAAACTTTATTTTACTGAAAGAGTCGCGGATGCTTGGAATAGACTTCCAGCAGAGGTAGGGAGTCAGTGGATTCAAACATGCTAGGGACAAACCGATCTATAATCTTAATGAAAAAAAAAAAAAAAAATTGTATATATACACACACACACACACATGAATAAAAAGAACATGTATAAAAAACAAAAAAAACATGAATAAATAAATTAAAAAATTATAAAAAAAAAGAAGAGCAGACACGAAGGAGCACTTGGACTTTTCTCTGCCGTCCTTTTTCTATGTTTCTGTTCCACCAAAACTGGACCCATGTTAGGCCTATGGGCAGGCAGATGTAAACGCACATGAATAAATTGACATCCTTTTACCTTCAGGTCGGTCACATTTAGGTTATTTGCTGACCGCAATAGGTATATTTCCATTGCGGTTTGCAAGTGCTTTACCGGGGTTATGGATGAAGCTATCAGCCATAACCCCAGTATTTTTTTTATCATAAAAATGATCCAACCAGCTAATTAGCCGCTGGATCGCTTTCAGAAGTTGCAGGAGGGTTCCATTCCTCCCCCTCCCGTCGCTGTTTTTTGGGCTTACCACTTTTCCCGGCGAGCCCAGGAACCAATTCAATGGTTCGCCCAGCTGGCCATAGAGGTGAACAGAGACCAGATCGCCTCTGATCGCCTTAATGGTCTTGGAGGACGGAAGCGTCATGATGTCAGTTCCGATCTAGGGCGGAAGTAAACTTTTTTTTTTTTGTTGAGCTTTTGTTTTTAAAGGTAGAGGAGAGATTTGGCATCTTATAGACCCCAGATCTCTCCATAAAGAGGATCAATAATCCCTTATTTCTATCCCAAGGGATGTTTAACTAGGGCATACACACACACACACATATATATATATCCATAGTCTCTCTCCAAGTTTGGCTGTTTTGAATGCTGTAGTTTTTGAATTCGGCGCCGCCAGTACCCGGCGCCAAATTCAAAGAAATGGAGACCCGGGCAGACGGCGGTGGTGAAGGTAGGATGCCTGGGTCTCCCGGTGGGACAGGAGACTTGGGCGAACCGCTGAAGGCGGTGGGAGGGGGGGGGGACGTGCCCTCCCGCTCCTTGGAATGACAGCGGAGCGGCTTCTCAGCCGCATCAGTTGTCATTACAAGACAGCCGACCGTCGGCTATGGACAGAGTTACCGGGGAGATGCCTCTAGCTGCAGGCATCACCCCGGTACATGCACCTTCCCGAAATATCGGCAATATCGGTAAATCAAAAGGCCGATTCCGATATATCGGGGAAAGTGCATATCGGCACTCGATATATCGGTCGATCTCTAATTTATATATTGTAGCAGAGCGTCCCAGAGAGAGCCGGGAAAAGTCCTGTTCAGGGTTTATACATCCCCCAGACACCTCTCATATACCTTTAGGGATCGCTGATCCATGATCCAGTTCGGATCTTGGTCCTTTCCCCAGGCCAATTTAAAGAGGAAGTAAACCCTCCTCTGACACTTGTACCTATAGGTAAGCCTATAATAAGGCTTGCCTATAGGTACTGTAAATATCTCCTAAACATGTACAGTTTAGGAGATATTTACCTTAGATGCATCCAGTGACGTCACTGGCGCATGTGCTCTGAAGGAACGGCCGCTGGTGCTGTTTCTTCAGAGCCCCGTGCCGTGACTGTCGGCTCCCGCGCGCGTGCGCGGGAGTGACGTCACCAAGGCTCCAGCCAATCAGATGGCCGGATGCCGCAATCCCGGAAGATGGGCGACTGGACATGTCGCCCGTCATCCAGCTAAGCGGGCGGCACGGCGGGGGCTCGTTCTAAGGTATTTCATAATGAGCTAGTATGCGACCCTTTTTCTAAGTCGGAGAGACTTGTGTCGCTCCTATTAGAACGGGTCCTGTACTATTCAATGGCGAGCGACCCATCGCGACTTGTCAGGCGACCAAGTCGCCTGACAAGTCGCGCTAGTGTGAATGGGGTCTAAAAGCACTGTACAGCACCTGTATATAAACTTGTATATAGCACCAATAAACACCGCACTGTTTGTCACTACCACATTGGATTTGGTATCTGTGCCTGAAAGACTGCTCATCCCAGGGAGCTTTGCACCTACTACCTGTTCCCCAGGTTAATATATATATATATATATATATATATATATATATATATATATATATATATATATATATATATATATATATATATATATATATATATATATATATATATATAGATAGAGAGAGAGAGAGAGAGAGAGAGAGAAAGTATAATCCATCTGGATATACAGAGTAGCTGTAATTCTATGTACAGTTTTACTAACTCATGCTAAAGTTACAAAATTGGGTCTGGACAGGTTTGTTTTAGTCTCGGTCACAAAGGGGTTATTTAGAGCCACCACTGTTGTGTACACAGATTAGAGCCGGTTCACATTAGAGCGATCCGACTTGCCGGGGCGACCTCACAAGTCGCGGTGCGCAGCTCGCACCGCGACCTCGGAGCGGCCGGCACGGACTTCATAACATTGAAGTCAATGCAGGTCGCTCCGGGTCGCCCCAAAGAAGCTCCGGACCCTTTTTCTAAGTCGGAGCGACTTGTGTCGCTCCTATTAGAACGGGTCCACAGCTTCTCTATGGCAGGCGACCTACGGCGACCAGGTCGCCTGACAGGTCGCCCCAGTGTGAACCGGCTCTAGGGGCAGCTTCCAGATGTTATAAAAAGCCATCAGACAATGTTTATAAATAACACTTGGTCAGATGAAAGATACAATGTAGCATATTGTTACTTTTCATTCATCTGTACATCAAAGGGATGAACTTCAATCTGCAGATGATGTCGGTTAAAGCAACCTGGCAAGTAAAACCCCCCCCCCCCCTCCCCCGTTTAACCCCTTATTAACCTTTAGATTATTCTAAACAGCTCTAAACAACTCCTTCCTTATTCTCCTTCAACATTCAAATGAATTGTTTTCCTGCTGTTAATTTTTTTTTTTATCCTTTTCGGTTTTATTAACCATTGCCATTTAAACTTTTTTCTTTATTGACTTTACTTACCTTTATTTTTAAACCTTTTTCTATTTTTTTCGTTTTTTTTTACACCATTAACATATCAATACATTTCACATTTTAAAAAGCCCAAAATTGGAAAAAAAAATGTGATTTGACATGTAAATAACTTTGTAATGCTTTGTACCAGAATCATAATTTTAGTGTCATTTTAAACCGATTGTAATGTATTTTTCCTATAGATCCTCCTCTTCTCGGGTCCCTCTTCTGCTCCACCATAGCAGCTTGCTATGGGGCACCAGAGCAGAGTCACAGCTCCCTGTTTCCATTCAGAAACGGAGCCCACTAACAGGCCAGATTTCAAGTATTACCTTGGGGAGATGCAGATTAGAGTACTGCAATCACTGAGCAGCAAATTATATCACCTGTGTATGTAATGTAGTTATCTTCAAAACCTGGCCTGTTAGTGGGCCCCGAGGACCGGAGTTGAGGACCACTGGGCTAGCTGACCTTGATTGACAGCAGTGGCACCCAGTGGCGGCTGGTGTTCCATGGTCCAGAGAGAGTAAACAGGTATGAGAGGCAAAGCAATTAACCCTTTCCCGCCACCTGGCCCTTTAAGAGCTTCTAAATACCGGGAGGTGGGCATTCTGGTTATGTGAACGCTGTGATTGGTTGTCACAATGGGCACAACTGGAAAGATACCTACGTATTCGCCAGCACACCAAGGATCTTGCACACCAGTCCGAAGACACTTTTTATTGCAAAAGGATCACATCAGGATAGGTGCAACGTTTCGGAGTCACGCAGGACCCCTTCGTCAGGCATGTGATGATTGTCGATCGATGCAGCACCCACAACTCATGTGCCTATATCCAGGAAGGTGTGCGATGGGAATATGAACTATTCTAACATGATTGGAAAGCTCATGCTTAGAAATATGCATTGGGAGCTTTCCGGTCCCCACCGATGACTGCGCTTGGCATGCACTCAGCACAGAAAAGTGCTTACATGTATGCGGCCTCTCCGTGTTAAAGCCCACCCACCGAGAGGCCGCATATATGCGCCACATTGGCGGGAAGAGGTTAAAGAAACCTCCCCCACAAGCAGGGCCATCTTTAGTATTGATTGGACCCTGGACAAATATTTTCTTGGGCCCTACCAAATGCACTTATCAACTATTTGTGGGCAGTGCGGGCTCAAGGGGCAGCTGCTTTGGGCCCCACAACAATGGCTGGGCCTGGGGCAGCTGCCCCGTTTTCCCTGTGTTAAAGATGGCCCTGCCCACTAGTAACATGCAGCAATAAAGACCAAACCGGGGGTCATACCCTTCCCAATTGTATAAGAGCTCATTCACACATGAAGAGCGATCCACATTCAGTGTGCAATTGATGCGTGATGAGGAGGCATTATATGGTCTCCTCACTGCCTGCTTTAAACCCTTCATCGCCACACAAGCATGCCGGAACATCGTGCATTGCATGTAGTTGTGGGGTATTTTCAGAGCGCTCCCCTTTCACTGAATGGGTCATGCGACAGGGAGTATAATTCCTGGTATGTGCAAAGCTCTGGCAGCTGGGGGCTGCGGTTGGGGGTGGTAAAAACATAGCCATAAGGTTTCACCACCCTTTAACCTCTCCTGTGAATGTGCCCTATAAAAAAAAAAAAAAAAAAATTGAAATTGGAAATAAGAAAAAAAGTTTTGGTTGGAGTCGGTCTTTCGCTAAAAATTTTTTAGGTCAAACCACCCAAAACAGATATACACCCAACAAATGGTCACTTTTATGTCACATGTGCGGCAGGAAACAAATGTTCTTTAGCCATTACTCTGATCATTCAGGATTATTTTGTAACATTTTAACTAGAAAAATAAAAAGAATGGAGAGGACTTACAAGTACGACTTCAATTCCTCTTTTCCTACAAGAAAAAAAAAACAATTATTAACCATGTAGCAATGTAATAAATGAATTGACAAGCAATTTATAGAAGGATACTTATAAATGTATATCTTTCAGGATCATATACACCAGGTGGTTTGTATCTGGAGATTTTATGCACCATACATTTCCTGGCACACTCCGGAGCAACAGGTGCCGCGTACTGCCTGCCATAGAAGTGAATGGCTGCACTCTTAAATGCCAATGCTCCTTTGCAGCAGCGTTTACCTGCACATGAGCATACAGTGGGGGAAAAAAGTATTTGATCCCCTGCTGATTTTTTATGTTTGCCCACTGACAAAGAAATGATCAGTCTATAATTTTATTGGTAGGTTTATTTGAACAGTGAGAAATAGAACAAAAAAATAGAATAAAACGCATTTCAAAAAAGTTATAATTTGATTTGCATTTTCATGAGTCAAATAAGTATTTGACCCCTTCCATGGGCGTCCGCAGAACTTTTTTCAGGGGGGGGGGGGGCATAATTTTAAGGTCACCTATGCTCCACTCCTTTTCAGCAATGTCATGAAAGGGAGGGGCTTAGTAATTATACCTATTTTGAGTATTTATTTTTAAAGAGCAAACAGCAGCATTTATTTTTAAAGCATTTGTAAACCTAAAAAAAATAATAATAATTGATCCTGTCCCCTTAAAGCATGTTAAACAGCACAGTGGTTGTTCTGTATAATTTGGCCCCTTCTATCACCTAAATTACCTGGCTTAGGGTCTGGAGACTGGCTAGGCCACTCCAGGACCTTAGTGTGCTATTTCTTGAGCCACTCCTTTGTTGCCGTGTGTTTTTGGTCATTGTCATGCTGGAATACCCATCCACAACCCATTTTCAATGCCCTGGCTGAGGGAAGGAGGTGCTCACCCAAGATTTGATGATACATGGCCCCCGTCCATCGTCCTCTTTGATGCAGAGAAGTTGTCCTGTGCCCTTAGCAGAAAAACACCCCCAAAGCATAATGTCTCCACCTCCATGTTTGAAGGTGGGGATGGTGTTCTTCAGGTCATAGGTAGCATTCCTCCTCCTCCAAACACAGGGAGTGGATGCCAAAGAGCTTGATTTTGGTATCAGCTGACCACAGCACTTTCACCCAGTTCTCCTCTGAATCATTCAGATGTTCATTAGCAAACTTCAGACGGGCCTGTACATGTGCTTTCTTGAGCTGGGGGACCTTGTGGGCGCTGCAGGATTTCAGTCCTTCACGGCGTAGTGTGTTACCAATTGTTTTCTTGGTGACTATGGTCCCAGCTGTCTTGAGATCATTGATAAGATTCTCCCGTGTAGTTCTGGGTGGATTCCTCACCATTCTCATGATCATTGAAACTCCACGAGGTGAGATCTTGCATGGAGCCCCAGACCGAGGTAGACTTACAGTTATTTTGTGTTTCTTCCATTTGCGAAAAATCGCACCAACTGTTGTCACCCTCTCACCAAGCTGCTTGGCGATGGTCTTGTAGCCCATTCCAGCCTTGTGTAGGTCTACAATCTTGTCTCTGACATCCTTGGACAGCTCTTTGGTCTCGGCCATGGTGGAGAGATTGGAATCGGATTGATTGCTTCTGTGGACAGGTGTCTTTTATACTGGTGAAAGAAGAAAGTAAATGCTCCTACGTTTGAGAGGTGGTAATGTGACGGATGGAAATTGAAGGTCCACTAACACAGGCGCCACATGGGCTGTGCTGCCACTCTCAGCAGGTCAGGGGAAACCCTAATGGCACTCTAGAAAGTAAAAGTAAAGAGGGCGCACCCGCCTAGCGCATTACCTTTGCAAAAAAGGGGTTTTATTAGAAATATATGCAGATCATAATCACAAATAAGAAAGAGCTCTGAGGAAGAGAGGACACCCCTCGAAACGCATCAGCTTCCTTTGGAGATATCCATTCAATGACTGTCGTTGACTAGCAGGCCATGCCTGGTGGAGATCTGGGTTCATTTATACTTTTATCGGCTTGAATTGTCTTCCTTATTTGTGAGTATGATTTGCATATATTTTAAATAAAACCCCTTTTTTGCAAACGTAATGCGCTAGGTGGGTGCGCCCTCTGTAAACGTAATGCGCTAGGTGGGTGCGCCCTCTGTACTTTCTTTCTAGAGTCTTTTATACTGGTAACAAGCTGAGATTAGGAGCACTCCCTTTAAGAGAGTGCTCCTAATCTAAGATCGTTACCTGTATAGAAGACACCTGGAAGCCAAAAATCTTGCTGATTGATAGGGGACCAAATACTTATTTCCAGTGGCTCCATGGGCCGGGGGGGCGTCAGACGGACCACACCCTACCCCCCCGGACCACACCAGCCCACACACCCTACCCCACACCCCCGGTCGCTGGCTCACTCACCGTGAAGGGCAGGCAGGCAGCTTCTCCTCGAGTCCTCCCTCCTCCTCAGCCAATGGCATGGCTTCGCCTTTCGGCAAATCGGGAAACTAGTCTCAGAACCCGCTTCCTGATTAGCCAGGAGGAGGATCCAGGTGACAATAGCGCATATTCATTCACACACAACTGGGTGGGCTCTACGCCCCGAGCCCACCCTTTTCTAAAGCCTATTAGAGCCTCTGGCTCCAATCAAGTGCTTAAAAAAAAAAAAAACCCCATTGAACTCCATGCGTCCAGCGCCCTGCATGTAGATCAAGGGGCCGGACGCATGGATAGGGGGGTGGCGCCCGAGCCCACAATGCACCAGCCGCCAATGCTTATTTCACTCATTAAAATGCAAATCAATTTATACCTTTTTTGAAATGCGTTTTTCTGGAGTTTTTTTTTGTTATTCTGTCTCTCACTGTTAAAATAAACCGACCATTAAAATTATAGACTGATCATTTGTTTGTCAGTGGACTAACATACAAAATCAGCAGAGGGTCACAAAATCAGCAGGGGGTCAAATACTTTTTTTCCCCCTCCCTGTACAAGTTTCCTGACTGCAAAATTTCTATATTCAGGAAATATGTTGGATGCGCATATGCGGGTAAATGCCTATACAGAGCAGCAAGTGCAGCCGCTCCCTTGTTTGGTATTCTGTACGTGGCACCTGCAGCTTCCTGGGCATTGGAAAGCACCAGGACATTGATGCTAGGAATATAAAATGTCTATAAATCTCTCTGCCCAAGGAAATTTACAACAGGAACTTTAGCTTTGAAAAAGAAACTTGCTAGCAGGAAGGCTTTTATTGCAGATAGGATGCTGAATGCGCTGCACATCATGATAGTGGTCATCATTTGGGTCCTGTGCTGAGTGGCTTTCCCTTTGCCCCACTGCCATTTGGAGAATGCCTTGTATGTAAGTGGTTAGCAATTCCACCTAGTAGGGTCGTCGGTTCAAATCCCAACCATGGTACTACCTGCCTGGAGTTTATATGTTCTCCTTGTGCCTGCATTGGATTCCTCCGGGTACTCCGGTTTTCTCCCACACTCCAAGGACATGCTGGTAAATTGGCTGCTGTCTAAATTGGCCCTAGTATGAATGCAAGTTAGGCCGGCAATACACACAGGAAAGAAGCCATCTCCGCTGGGAGAACACCGTGATTATTGCACAAGAAACTGGCAGGCTGGTTGATTGATCAACTTGATACATTCAGCCTACCCATTAACAGTTCGATTCTCAGCCAGTTCCTGCTGAAACAGCCGAGATTCGAACTGTGTATGGCCGGCCTTAGGGACTTTAGATTGTAAGCTCCATGAGGGCAGGGACTGATGTGAAGGATATATATGTAAGCCATACAGGGGATTAGTTGCAGTTACACCACCCTCCCCCCCCCCCACCTTTGGGCACACCACACCAATCACCCTCCCTGCCCACATCCGATTCACCCTGCTGCCTGGGCCCCACTGCTGGCCCGGGCCCCGTACTGGAAGACCGGTGGTGCCCCCTTATGGCCCTGGGCAGTGGTGTTAATGAGTGATCCTGTGTTCAGCATGTAGAGGGAAAATCACTCAGCACAGGACCTGGAAGATCGCCATGACCGCGTGTAACACCCCGACTACTACAGTGATTTTAAGCCTCTCCAGCAGCCCTTCAGATATCTGATATGGATTCTTATATCGAGCCAAGCTGGACCAATGTAACTTTGAAAAAAAGATAATTCCTGGAGTTCTGCTTTAATCCCGCACACATGCACAAGAACCGAGATTGCCCCAGGTAAGCTAAGATGGCTGAAGATGCCGAACCAAGTTTAAGACCGGTCAGCAGCGGTGAGTATGTGAATGTCGCAACACTGGAGTGGAGAAAAGTAAAGCAGAGTTAGGTTTCAGTTTAAAGATCTATTCGATTTGAATACCTTAGAGCAGGGGTCTCCAAACTTTCTAAACAAAAGGGCCAGTTTACGAACCTTTAGATTTTAAGGGGGCCGGACTAGGGCCAGTGGGAACTGAAAATGTCCTGGCATCCAGTGGAAGTAAAAAAAAATGCCTTTTTTTTGTAACAATGGGAGGAATAGTGCCCTTTCGATGATGTCAGTGGAAGGTATAGTTCTACATTGTTGGAGTCAGTTGGAGGAATAGTGCCCCATCAATGGTGTCAATAGAAGGAATTGTGCCCCAAAGTTGGTGTCAATGGAAGGAATCGTGCCCCATTGTTGGTTTTAGTGGAAGGAATTGCACCCTTTTGATAAGATCAGCGACAGGAATTATGCCCAGGGCCATCTTAATAAATGGGCATGCTGGGAAGTTGCCCAGGGGCCCCCACCTGCCCAGTGACCCAGCCAAGCATTAGTCCCGATTCCCGTGTGCATCCCACCGCCGAATTTAGCAGGTGGCAAGCGCCTGTCGGCCCTGTGCTAATGTCAGGCCACTTGGGCCATGGAGGGGGAGCACACAACTGCAGCAATGCCTGTCTGCCTCCACGGGAACAGGCGCACACAGGAGAGTGACTCCCGTCCATGTGTGTGTGTGTGTGTGTGTGTGTGTTCACCGGACCCAGCCACCCAACTAGGAAGCGGTCATTAGCCTGGCACTGCTGTACCAAATAAATATCGCCATATCGATATTTTGAATTTTTATTCCCGTGGGTGATTGTATAGGCGGGGCCCCAGTGCACTGCATTGCCCGGGGGCCTATAATGCTCTTAAGATGCCACTGATTAAATCCCATCATTAGTGTCATTGGATGGAATAATGCCCCAAGGGCCAGATAAAAGGCAAGCAAAGTGCTGTACCTGGCCAGACAAAGGCAAGCAAAGGGCTGTACCTGGCCCCTTGGCCACACTTTGGAGATTGATGCCTTAGAGAAAGGTTGTAACCCCTTTCAATGCTTTTAAAAATTGCATATCTATCTATTCTCCATTACAAAGGACCCCCTATATCTACAAGGTGGTGGGATGGAAAGTTTCACTTTAAGATGAGGAATTCTCCGAGGGATGCGCCCTGGAAAAATCTGTTTGGCTTTTTTTGTGTCTTAAAAAAAATCTTAAATAGTAAAAAAATGCAACAAAATATTTATCTTGGATGAGAACTTCAAAGTCGTTTCAAAATATTCCAAATGTAAAAGTTTATTTATTTTTTCCTGCCTTATAATAAATTCTCAAGTCCATTGAACAACATTTTGATCTTCATCTGTCTGAGCAATAGGAACCAGAAGGGACGGCTCACTCGGCGTGCCAGTTTGGTGTCTGTCAGGAACCGACACTGATAAGACAGGAAGCGGAAAGTCCATTATCTGAAGAACTCTATATAAAAAGCACTGCTTGGCAGAATTCAGTTTCGGTATTGTTTGGTGTATGTCAGTAACTTGAAATGAAACTAAAATAAATGGCTCTGCATTACAGCCAGTCAACTGGCATTTTCAGTAGATGAAATTAGCAATTGCAGCCTCTATACAAGGTCTGTAAGGTCATAAAAAATGCTATTGCTGACTTGCTTTTAAAAGGTTTATGCTCCAGGCTATCATTCTGTTCTGTGGTATTGATGTGGAACAAACATGCAGCTAGCCAAGACTGAACAAACTAAGCCCCAAATCTGCATGTTCCTCCTAAGCTGGTGACATGATAAAGATGACCATACAAACCCTGCCCGTTTAAGACCAGGTCAGCAATGGCAGATCCCAAATGTGGTGATGTTCCCCGTTATTTGGGAGGAAGGAAAAAACAGTGAAACAGAGAACAGGTAGGAGGCATGGGCAGTAGCATAGAGCAGGAGCAGAGAGAAGGTGAACAGCAAGCAGGAGGCGGGGAGCGGTGGCACAGACAGCAAGCAGGAGGCGGAGAGCGGTGGCACAGACAGCAAGCAGGAGGCGGAGAGCTGGGGCACAGACAACAAGCAGGAAGCGGAAAGCAATGGCACAGACAGCAAGCAGGAGGCGGAGAGCGGTGGCACAGACAACAAGCAGGAAGCGGAAAGCGGTGGCACAGACAGCAAGCAGGAGGCGGAGAGCGGTGGCACAGACAGCAAGCAGGAGGCGGAGAGCGGTGGCACAGACAGCAAGCAGGAGGTGGAGAGCAGTGGATATAGACAGCAAGCGAGAGGTGAGGAATGGTGGCACAGGGAGCAAGCAGGAGGTGGAGGGCAGTGGCACAGGCAGCAAGCGGGAGGAGGGGAACGGTGGAGGGCAGTGGATATACAGTAGAGAGCAAGCAGGAGGTGGAGAACGGTGGCAAAGACAGCAAGCGGGAGGTGGAGAACGGTGGCACAGAGAGCAAGCAGGAGGCGGAGGGCAGTGGCACAGACAGCAAGCAGGAGGCGGAGGGCAGTGGCTATTGAGAGCAAGCGGGAGGTGAGGAACGGTGGCACAGGGAGCAAGCAGGAGGTGGAGGGCAGTGGCATAGACAGCAAGCGGGAGGAGGGGGAACGGTGGAGGGCAGTGGATATAGAGATCAAGCAGGAGGTGGAGAACCATGGCACAGAGTGCAAGCAGGATGTGGAGAAAGGTGGCACAGAGAGCAAGCGGGAGGGGGAGAGCCGTGGCACAGAGAGCAAGCGGGAGGGGGAGAGCCGTGGCACAGAGAGCAAGCGGGAGGGGGAGAGCCGTGGCACAGAGAGCAAGCGGGAGGGGGAGAGCCGTGGCACAGAGAGAAAGCGGGAGGGGGAGAACCGTGGCACAGAGAACAAGCGGGAGGTGGAGGGCAGTGGCACAGAGAGCAAGCGGGAGGTGGAGCACGGTGGCACAGAGAGCAAGCAGGGGGTGGAGAATGGTAGCACAGAGAGCAAGCGGGAGGGGGAGAACCGTGGCACAGAGAGCAAGCGGGAGGGGGAGAACCGTGGCACAGAGCAAGCGGGAGGGGGAGGCAGTGGCCCAGAGAGCATGCGGGAGGTGGAGGGCAGTGGCCCAGAGAGCATGCGGGAGGTGGAGGGCAGTGGCCCAGAGAGCAATGGCAGAGGAGCTGTATAATCACAGACTATGAACAATGTTACTGCCTTACTTTTGGGGTTCAATTCTTTAATTGTCACAATACAAAGACCAGACTATAAATCCTGAATGTTTTATAATCTCTTCTATAATACTTTTGTTAGAAGCAAAAAGTTCATAGGAACCAAAACATATTAGCAATAAATCTTTTTCCTTTTTTTTTCCCAAGCAATGAATCCTAAACATTGATAAACTTATAAACCAAGAACATTTTCCCAGGCCAATCTGTGGGGGGGTGTGCCTATCCAGCCCTTGGGGATTACAGGAAATACCCCCAAATTAGCAGCCATGGTGTAACATCTTACTGCTAGATAAAACAGTCCTAGGTATAGAGGGAAATAATAGGCATTCATTGGCACCAAATGGGCATGCTGGGAGTGGTAGTTCCTCTGGAACCGGAGGGCCTGGGCTAGCTGTTTAAAGTGCATTGGCCATCAGATATTCGAATCGAAGCCATCATAGAAGCAGGAAAGTCTAGAATGCAAAACAGGAAGCGCGGCACAAGTAGCATGGCGAAGGCGGCAAGGAAAGGGGGTGGCGTGTGTGCAGGCGCT
This sequence comes from Pelophylax lessonae, assembly GCF_965119305.1. Lineage (NCBI taxonomy): Eukaryota > Metazoa > Chordata > Amphibia > Anura > Ranidae > Pelophylax > Pelophylax lessonae. The sequence continues at coordinate 8,990 of NW_028119542.1, read as the reverse complement.
CCGAGTTGGCCTCCCAGTGCAGGTCAGTCGCCATGACAACCAAACAAGGCCTCAGCATGAAATGCTGCTAGCCGATGAAGTGCTCCATAGACAAGAGTTTACTGGATGGGGTGGCTGTGACAATTAATCAATTAATTAACAAGAAGGGGGACACAAGCATTTGATTCAGCACTCTGTGTGTGTGTAGAGCCCGGAACATTTCAGAAACATCCCACCCAGGACGACAAACCGAACACAAGCAAAGCTGGTGCTGATCCTTCTTTTAGGGCCCATTTAGCCCAATGCATACACTGTGTGACAGTGCGAGGCCCTGCCACTGTATGTAGGAGAAAACGACACAGAATTGACATGAAGGGTTAATGCAATGTTCCAGACTATCATTTCTGAGCGTAGAAAGCTGTGTTTTTGTCTCTCTCTGGATTCTGTAAACCTGGATTGGGGCCTGGAACTTGAAGGTTCCGAAATGTATTGGGTGGGATAGAACCTTCGATCCTTTGCATGCAGCCTGTGTGAGTACACAAGTGCATAGGGTCATATACTCAAGCCTGAGGATAGCACAACTGGAGACCGCTCTCATACTGAGACAGGAGGTCTCATCCAGGGGTCAGAGGATCCCCAGACAGTAGCCAGGAGGTCTCACCCAGGGGGTCAGAAGTGCCCCAGACAGTAGCCAGGAGGTCCCACCCAGGGATCAGAGGTTCCCCAGACAGTAGCCAGGAGGTCTCACCCAGGGGGTCAGAGGTTCCCCAAACACTAGCCAGGAGGCCTCTGCCAGGGGTCAGAGGTGCCCCAGACAGTAGCCAGGAGGTCTCACCCAGGAGTCAGAGGGGCTCCAGCCAGGAGTCAAGAGACAGGTGGTCTCATACAGGGGTCAGGGAAGCCTCAAACAGTAGTCGTGGACAGGAGGTCTCACCCAGGGGTCAGAAGGGCCCCAGACTGTAGCCAGAAGACAGAAGTTCTCACCCAGGGGTCAGAAGAGTTCCAGCCAGGGGTAAAGGGACAGGAGGTCTCTGCCAGGGGTCAGAGGTGCCCCAGACAGAAGCCAGGAGGTCTCTGCCAGGGGTCAGACGTGCCCCAGACAGAAGCCAGGAGGTCTCTGCCAGGGGTCAGAGGTGCCCCAGACAGAAGCCAGGAGGTCTCTGCCAGGGGTCAGAGGTGCCCCAGACAGAAGCCAGGAGGTCTCTGCCAGGGGTCAGAGGTGCCCCAGACAGTAGCCAGGAGGTCTCTGCCAGGGGTCAGAGGTTCCCCAGACAGTAGCCAGGAGGTCTCTGCCAGGGGTCAGAGGTGCCCCAGACAGTAACCAGGAGGTCTCACCCAGGGGTCAGAAGGGCCACAGACTGTAACCAGAAGTTCTCACCCAGGGGTCAGAAGAGTTCGGGCCAGGGGTAAAGGGACAGGAGGTCTCTGCCAGGGGTCAGAGTAGCCCCAGACAGTAGCCAGGTCTCTGCCAGGGGTCAGAGGTTCCCCCAGACAGTAGCCAGGAGGTCTCTGCCAGGGGTCAGAGGTGCCCCAGACCGTAGCCAGGCGGTCTCACCCAGGGGTCAGAAGGGCCACAGACTGTAACCAGAAGTTCTCACCCAGGGGTCAGAAGAGTTCGGGCCAGGGGTAAAGGGACAGGAGGTCTCTGCCAGGGGTCAGAGTAGCCCCAGACAGTAGCCAGGTCTCTGCCAGGGGTCAGAGGTTCCCCCAGACAGTAGCCAGGAGGTCTCTGCCAGGGGTCAGAGGTGCCCCAGACAGTAGCCAGGAGGTCTCTGCCAGGGGTCAGAGGTGCCCCAGACAGTAGCCAGGAGGTCTCTGCCAGGGGTCAGAGGTGCCCCAGACAGTAGCCAGGAGGTCTCTGCCAGGGGTCAGAGGTGCCCCAGACAGTAGCCAGGAGGTCTCACCCAAGGGTCAGAAGGACCCAGACTGTAGCCAGGAGACACAAGTTCTCACCCAGGGGTCAGAGGAGCCCCGTCCAGGAGTAAAGGGAAAAGAGGTCCCACCTAGGGGTCAGAGATGCCCTAGCCAGTAGGTCTCATCCCAGGGGTCAGGTGGGCTCCTATCAGGGTGTCAGGAGAACCCCTATCCAGAGGCCAGAAGTGGGCTGTGCAGAAGGGCGCTGCGACTAAAGGCCCAGAGAACCAGGAGAGTTGGGCAACACAGTCAGAAGGACTGCTAAGAGGAGCAGTGGTGCTGCTGACATGGGAGCCAGGTAGTTCGGCTTTTTCAGTTAATTGTTGATGTGGAAGAACCTCTGCGTGGGCAACTGATGTCTATGTGAACTTTTTCCTTCTTTCTTTCCAATAAAAGTGGGCTGCCACTCCCTAAAATACTTTGAACTGGTGTAAGTCATTGGAAAAGCATGAACATAATCGCCTCGATACCACAACTGCAATAATATGTATAAATATATACATAGTGAGTGTGGATATACAATCACCGGACACTTTATTAGGTACACCTTGCTAGTACCGGGTTGGACCCCCTTTTGCCTTCATTCTTCGTGGCATAGATTTAACAAGGTGTTGGAAACGTTCTCAGAGATTTTTCTCCATAGTGACATGATAGCATCACACAGTTGCTGCAGATTTGTCGGCTGCACATCCATGATGAGAATCTCCTGTTCCACCACATCCCAAAGGTGCTCCATTGGATGAGACATGGGGAGTGTGGAGGCCACTGGAGGACAGTGACCTCATTGTCATGGTGAAGAAACCAGTGGTGAGATGATTGGAGCTTTGTGACATGGCGCATTATCCTGCTGGAAGGAGCCATCAGAAGATGGGGACACTGTAGTCATAAAGGGATGGACATGGTCAGCAACAATACTCAGGTAGGCCGTGGTGTTTATACAATGGTCGATTGGTACTAAGGGGTCCAAAGTGTGCCAAGAAAATATACCTCACACCATTACACCACTAGCCTGAACCGTTGTTGCAAGGCAGGATGGATCCATGCGCCAAATTCTGACCCTCCCATCTGAATGTTGCAGCTGAAATTGAGACTCATCAGACCAGGCATCGTTTTCCCAATCTTCTATTGTCCAATTTTGGTGATCCTGTGAGAATTGTAGCCTCAGTTTCCTCTTCTTAGCTGACAGGAGTGGCACCCGGTGTGCTCTTCTGCTGCTGTACCTGCGACAAGGTTCCATGTGTTGTGCATTCAGAGACGGTATTCTGCATACCTTGGTTGTAACGAGTGGTTATTTGAGTTACGGTTACCCATCGTCTCCAACCAATCTGTCCATTCTCTCTGATATCAACAAGGCATTTTCCTCCACACAACTGCCGCTCACTGGATATTTTCTCTTTTCCCCACCATTCTCCGTAATCCCGAGAGATGGCTGTGTGTAAAAATCCCAGAAATACTCAGACCAGCCCGTCTGGCACCAACAACCATGCCACGTTCAAAGTCAACGGTGTGTTTTTATTCTCAACAAAAGCAGAGTTACTATTAAGATTTGGTAAACTGCAATATAGTAGATTTTGGTTTCTGGGTTTAATAGCACTTTAAAGGTTGCGTTTGGGGAAAACGGCAATAATAACCCCTAATCCTAACCCCTAACGCCAACACTGATAACCCCAAACCCTAATCTTAAACCATAACCCAAATATTATTCCCTAAAATTTAAATCCTTACCTCTAAAAAAATAAATAAATAAATAATAAAAATAATAATAATAATAATAATAATAATAATAATAATAATAAAAATAAAAATAATAATAATAATAGTGGTTGAGTGCCGGTTCACACTCCCGCGACCACTAAAGTCGTGTCGCTTCCAGCGCGACTTCGGCGCGAGGCGACTTTTTATTTGGCCAATCACAATATGATGTTTTGAAAAAAAAAAGAAAAAGACAGCTGGAAAGACACTGCATTAGTCTTCTACTAAAAATTATAAGAAAAATGCTGTTTTTTAGGGGTTCTGGACATGCTACAGAGCTGAAACTTGACAGGTACACTTTTTAGACCCCCCCCCCCAGACACTAAATACAAAAAATGACATGCCTGCCTAAAAAAATGCCCGATAAATGCCTGCAAGAAAAAAAGCCACCTGCAGAGAAGCCGCATTACTGAAATTATAAGAAAAATGCTGTTTTTTAGGGGTTCTGGACAAGCTACAGAGCTGAAACTTGACAGGTACACTTTTTTAGACCCCCCCAGACACTAAATACAAAAAATGACATGCCTGCCTAAAAAAATGCCCGATAAATGCTTGCAAGAAAAAAAGCCAGCCGCAGAGAAGCCGCATTACTGAAATTATAAGAAAAATGCTGTTTTTTAGGGGTTCTGGACATGCTACAGAGCTGAAACTTGACAGGTACATTTTTTAGACCCCCCAGACACTAAATACAAAAAAAGACATGCCTGACTAAAAAAATGCCCGATAAATGCCTGCAAGAAAAAAAGCCAGCCGCAGAGAAGCCGCATTACTGAAATTATAAGAAAAATGCTGTTTTTTAGGGGTTCTGGACATGCTACAGAGCTGAAACTTGACAGGTACACTTTTTAGACCCCCCCAGACACTAAATACAAAAAATGACATGCCTGACTAAAAAAATGCCAGATAAATGCCTGCAAGAAAAACAGCCAGGTTGACAGAAGACATATTCATGTTTTAATAAAAATTATGCTCTTTTCTTGTTCAATACCATTTTTTTGCAAAGTCGGGTGACAAGTCGCATCTTCAATTAAGATAAGGAGGCGACTCCCATTGAAGTATATGGGACAGGTCGGATCACTGGTCGCCTCAAAATAGTACCGGACCCTTTTCTGAAGTCGGAGCGACTTCAGTAGTGCCAATTAAGACGGCACTGATTGAATTACATTGCTTTGGTTATGTCAAGCGACCTGGGGCGACACAAGTCGCCTCGTGAGTCGCCCTAGTGTGAATGGGCACTGAAAAAGCTGAAAAACTTTGCAACAAATGATGAAACAGATGACATTTTCTCCATTGGCTAATTAACCACTTGTCTGTCTATGGGGCACCTTCACCCCCATATCCTGCCCAGGCTAATTCTCAGCTTTTAGCACTGTCACATTTTCAATGACAATTGCGCAGTCATGCATCACTGTACCCAAATGACATTTTTAGCATTTCTTAAAAAAACAAATAGAGCTTCCTTTTGGTGGTATTTATTCACCACTGGGGTTTTTATTTTTGCTGAATAAACAAAAAAAAGATCGAAAATGTAAAAAAAAAACAACGTTTTTATAGTTTGTTATCAAATTTTGCAAACAGGTAATTTTTTCCCCTTCGTTGATGTGCGCTGATGAGGCGGCACGGATGGGCACTGATAAGGCAGCACTGATGGGCACTAATAAGGTGGCACTGATGGGTGGTACTTATAGGTGGCACTAATGGGTGGCACTAATGGGCACTGATTGGCACTGGTGGGCACTGATAGGGTGGTAGGGAGCGCACAGGCAGCTTATGCACGGAAGGACATAAATGGGCGCCCTCCAGGCAATTTAGGCCCGCGCTGTAGCCCGCGCTGTAGCCGTCGTTCGGCTATAGCGTGGGCATGAAGGAGTTAAAAACTGCCAAAGCTCAAAAACGCTTTACAAACACTGTGCACAAGTGTGAATGCAACCTTTTGGTTGGCGATATGCTGCAGAAGACAACACAAAACTGGGAAGATGAGGCTAGTAGAGATAATCAATGTTCCCGCTACAGACTGCTGAGGTCCGAGGGCCACACATCGGACACCAAAGGGCCGCAGGTTTGGTACCAGGGCTCCAGCCTGCCATCCCCCGCACTGGTTCTATCACATGTAGAGAGGAATTTCCCGCTGAACACGATCAGTTTATGGTACTCGGAACAAACTGGCCTTTTGCCATATCGCATTAAACCCCAAACGAGCTGTCAAGTCAAACCTCCTGGCGCGGTCGGGTAAACAAGAGGCCCAAATAAAATTCCGAATCCTTTTTTTTTTTCCTTGGAAGTGATTTGTGCCCGAAAAAAGCCTTTGGGCCGGCTCCAGAGACACAAAATTGCAGCACTTGGAAAGAATTCCCCGTCAGACTAAAAGAGGAGAAGAGGACTCTGCGATGGATCAAACATTACCTCCCATGGCCCTCTGAGGACGGCTAATCCACATCTCAAGAGTCGATGGTTATCTCTCACTAACAAAGAGATCCTCCAAGTCAACCGAATGCCATGAAGACTGGCAGAAGAAAGGATTCCAAAGTGGGCCTGTCACCCATACATAAACTCACACAGCTACATATAAACATGGAAGAAGGTTTATTCCCCTAGTGACTAAGTACAGAGAAGATTGACTGCAATGACTATTCTTAAAGGATAACTCCAACACTAAAATCCCTGCATCTACAGACCTCCACCATCTAACACTAACTAAAACCTTCAGGGCCCCGATGCAAGAAACCATGAAGGACCCCCCGGACCCCTTCCCTTTAAGCCTGGGGCTTTAACCACTGATCCAGGGGCCCTTTACTCTCGTTGCGGGGGCCCTTTATTACAGTCCCGCAGCAGGACCCTTTCACAAGTTCTGCAGTCGGCCCCCTTGCTGCCATCTTGGGGCCTCCCCACGGTGGTGGAATGCCAGGGCCCCAGTTGCAAGTGTGACCTTTGCGATCCTGGAAGTTCACCCACTGGTGTCAGTCGTTTTAATTTTTTGGTATTTTAAGAGCCCATTTACACTAGCGCGACTTGTGAGGCAACTTGTGTTGCCCCAGGTAGCTTGACATAACTAAAGCAATGTTAATCAATCAGTGCCGTCTTAATTGGCACTACTGAAGTCGCTCTGACTTCAGAAAAGGGTCCTGTACTACTTTGAGGCGACCAGTGATCCGACTGTCCCATATACTTCAATGGGAGTCGCCTCCTTATCTTAATTGACACGACTTGTTATCAGACTTTCCAGGAAGAAGAAAGAGATCAGCCAGGCATTCCCCACAGATAAAGTCGCCTGTCTCTTCAAAGTAGTGCACAAGTCTCTTCCAAGTCTCTTCCAAGTCTCTTCCAAGTCTCTTCCAAGTCTCTTCCAAGTCTCTTCCAAGTCTCTTCCAAGTCTCTTCCAAGTCTCTTCCAAGTCTCTTCCAAGTCTCTTCCAAGTCTCTTCCAAGTCTCTTCCAAGTCTCTTCCAAGTCTTGGGGCGACTTTCTGGTAGTGGTAGTGTGAACCAGCTCTAATTGTATTATTTTTTATCATTTTATTTTATTTATTTATTTTACAGTTTGACTGACTATGACTCTGCCCATTCAGAAAAGGAAGGAGCTGGTAAATTACATATTTACCGACCCCTTCCTGGTTCTCTATTGTGACACATCCTCTGCAGCAGCCAGCACGAGCGGGAAGGGAGCAAAGGGAGGGGGGGGGGGGCAGCACAGTGTGGGAGGGGGGACCAGGGGAGCACACAGGGGCCCAGAGACAGCAGAACACAAGTGAGCTGGATAGGAGGAGTGGCGGGGGCAGCATACAGAGGAACCAATCTCCTCCATTTTCCTCCTGCAGCTACAGGAGAAAAAAGGAGGACAGTAATTTCTCTACATGCTGCCTCCGCCGCCCCTCCTATCCAGGTGTACAGGGGAGCCGCACAGACCCCCTGGAGCACGGGGCCTGGTTGCAGTTATGCCCCTGCGAACCTTTTTTTTTCAAAATTGTCGCTCTTTTTTGTTTATAGCGCAAAAAATAAAAATTGCACAGGTGATCAAATACCCCCAAAAGAAATCTCTATTTGCGGGAAAAAAGGACATCAATTTTATTTGGGTACAGAGGCGCACGACCGCGCAATTGTCAGTTAAAATAATGCAGTGCCGAATCGCAAAAAATGGCCTGGTCATTAAGGGGGTAAAAGCTTCCGGTCCTTAAGCGGCTAAGGACTGCCCCACGTACATTTACTGCGGCAGGGCGGCCCTTCAGCGCAAAATCACATACCTGTAAGCGATTTCTTCCATCGGCTCCAGGGCGCGCGTGCTGCTAGAGCCACGCTTCCGCCGTGATTGGACACAGCAGGAGCCAATCAGCGGGTCCGGCGCCCCGGATTGGCCACCGGCCACCCGCGATCTTTCGGAGGAATGACAGAACAGTGGTCTGCCTATGTAAACAAAGCAAACCGCCGTTCTGTCAGACAGGAAGAGAGCGATCTTGTGTTCCTACTAATCAGGAACACAGATCTCTCTCTTCCTGCAGTCAGTCCATTCCCCACACAGTTAGAAAGCACTCCCTAGGAACTTAACTCTTTGATCGCCCCTGATGTTAACCCCTTCATTTTGTTTAGCACTGATCACTGTATTAAGCTGGCCATACACGTTCAATTTTCTTGTACAATTTTCTGTTAGATTTACAAAAAAAACACATAATATTAGGTCAAAACTAAACAACACTTTCATTTGTATCCAATTAGGCCGGCCTTTGTACTACATAGAAGGTAAATCTAAAGAAAATTGTACAGAAAATTATAAGAAAATTGTAAAATGTATGGTCAGCCTAAAGCTGGATACACACTATACAACTTTTGTTGTTAGATTTCCTTTAGATTTACCTTAAACTATGTAGTGCAAGGGCCTGCCCGATTGCATACAGATTGAAAGTGTTTATGTTTGACTTCATATTATATGGTTTTGGTAAATCCAAAGATAATTGTATAGTGTGTATCCAGCATAAGTGTCACTGGTCCCCAAAAAGTGTCACTAAGGCTGGCCATACACTATACAATTTTCTTGTTCAACTTTCCTTGAGATTTACCAAAACCATGTAATATAGGGTCAAACCTAAACACTTTCAATTTGTATGCAATCTGGCAGGGCCCTCGCACTACATAGTTGAAGGTAAATCTAAAGGAAATTGAATAAGAAAATTGTATATAGTGTATGGCCAGCCTTCGTGTCAGATCTGTCTGCCACAGTCCCGCTAAAAATCACTGATCACCGCCATTACTCATAAAAAAACACCATAAAAATAAATAAAAAGTCCATAAATCTATCCCATAGTATGTAGACGTGATAACTTTTGCGCAAACCAATCAATCTACGCTTTTTGTAGCG
>NW_028119543.1:30000-45184 GCF_965119305.1 Pelophylax lessonae | reverse complement strand
TGCCAAACCTTCAAAAATGACTTTTTTGCTCAACCATGCCTTTCTTTTGCTCCTAATCAACTGCACAGCCAATGTGTATGATGGGGACATAATGCAGTGCACTGGGAACAAGATTAGAGTTTTTTTTTTAAAAAGGTGCTGTCTATTTAAATGTGCATATAATTAACAGGTGTATTTTCACAATGTCAGGACCCCGACTTGAACCTGGGACCTTCAGTGTGTCTGCCAATGACTCTACTTGCTGAGCCACCTGGAATGCTGGACAGCTCCTTGGACAAATCCTTGAATGACCCTGCTGTGAATCTTTAATGCCTTGAACCTTGAACTTTAAACCCTTTGCTCCTCCCATGAACTTCCGGTTTTAAGCCATGTCTTTGCACTTCCTGGTTGGCAGAATATTGTGCCTTCAACAGCCGATATCTCGCTTGTCTCTCCTGCTGCCATCCGTATCTTTGCTACCATCCATTATCGACACTTGGCTTGTTCCTCGACTATGCTTTTGCCTAATCCCGACTTGCAACTACTTGTTACCGACCTTTGGCTATTCCTAGACTACGCTTTTGCTTGATCCTGACCTGCTGTATCTGCTACTGGACCCCGGCTTGCTCACCTCCTGGTGGGGCGATCCTGAGGACCGCGACCTGGTACTAACACGCAGCAAAATCCATCTCCACCATCGAGGGAGTCAAACTAGGCCTTGCAGATTGCCGCATGTCTTCCTCCTCCTCCTCCTCAAAGCCTGCAAAAGTTCCCGAAGAATCGTCCTCCTCCTCTTCCACCCCTGGATCCTGCTCGGGCCTCTGGGAGCTAGGCATAATGGGGTCAGGATTCTCAGGATAAAAGGGGCCTTGAGAGGCAAGGAAGTCCTCCTCTTCCTCCTGCTGCTCTGCCTCCAGTGCCCTGTCCATAATGCCATGCAGAGTGTGCTCCAACAAATACAGTACCGGTAGGGTGTCACTGATGCATGCGCTGTCCCGGCTTACCATCCTTGTGGACTCCTCAAATCCCGAGAGGACAGCACATGCATCCTTAATCAAAAGCCACTGCCATGGTGAAAAGAAGCCCAGGCGCGCTGAGCCAGTGCTGGTGCTGTACTCGCAGAGATATTCATTGAGATATTCATTGATATTCATTCATATTCATTGATATTCATTGAAATTCGTATGCATGTACAGGCGCTGCAGCATAGCCAAGGTGGAGTTCCAGCGGGTGGGCATGTCACAGACGAGGCGGTGTACCAGCAGGTGAAACTCCTGCTGCACTTCAGCCAAACGTGCAGTGGCACTGTACGACCGCCTGAAGTGATTGCACACCCTTCTTGCCATCCTTAGCACATCCTGCATTCCCGATTCAAAAACCGCTGTACCACGAGATTCAGGACATGCACCAGGCATAGCACATGGGTCAACTTTCCCTGACGAAGGGCGGCCAGGAGGTTTGACCCATTATCGGTAACCACCATCCCTGGCTGCAGCTGGTGTGGTGTCAACCACCTCTGGGCCTGTGCCTGCAGAGCCCCAAGAATCTCAGGGGCAGTATGCTGCCTGTCCCCTAGACACACAAGCTGCAGCACTGCGTGACACCTTTTGGCCTGAGACATAGAATAGCCCTTTGAACTCTTAAGTAGTACCTCATCATATTCAAAGGACCATTCTGCAGAGGAGGGCATGGAGGAGGATGAGTAGGAGGAGGAGGAGCAGAAGGGGGTAGAAGTGATCGATCTACCCAGATCAGCGACACCACCAGCTGTTTGCAGACGTGGGGGCAACCTGGCTGCAGCACTGAGCTCTGGCTACAATCCCTTCCGCTGGCAAGCAGTGTCACCTAATGAGCAGTGACAGAAATGTACCGTCCCTGCCCATGTTTGCTTGACCAAGTGTCAGCCATCAGGTGTATCTTACGGCTGACTGACGTGGCCAGGGACGACACTACATTGCCTTCCACATGTTGGTATAGGCAGGCCCGGACTGGGACAAAAAATAGGCCCGGGCATTTTGGACTGAGCAGCCCGCGAGGGGGGGGGGGGGGGCGTGGCGGGGCGTGGCGTGGCGTTCGTCGGGATGGTTGATGACAGGATTTAATGTTCCAGGATGTGTGGATTTGATTACGGTACCTTTTTTAGTTTAATCTTCAATTTAGATCAGAGCTGCCATATGATGCTGTTTATTTTGTCTTACTTTAAATCCTCTTTTGATGGTTGAGTCCTAAAAATAGTATGAAGCAGATCAGTCCCAATTCCTGCACCTTCACACATCAAATCACCCCAATTCCTGCACTATCATACCTTAGTTCACCCCAATTCCTGCACCTTCACACCTCAGATCAGCCCCTGGTAGGCTGGCACTGGCAGCAACAATTTTATTCAAATCTGGATTTATTCTGCAAATAGGCTGACCTGGCACTGGCAGGCATAGTACTATGCCTGGCTGCCAGTGCCAGACAATTGCAGAAGAAATCCTGATTTATTTGAATAAAATTGTTGCTGCCAGTGCCAGTCCAGCCTATCTGCAAAAGAAATCCCTAAGTAGAAGTCACTCCTCTCTCCAGTCCTCCACTTACCTTAGGTGTGCTGTGCGGTGTGGCTGCAGAGTGTTCCCGCTGGACATAGTACAGGAGATGGTCAGAGACTGCAAACATGATACAAGAGATGGTCAGAGACTGAGGACATGATACAGGAGATGGTCAGAGACTGAGGACATGATACATGAGATGGTCAGAGACTGAGGACATGATACATGAGATGGTCAGAGACTGAGGACATGATACATGAGATGGTCAGAGACTGAGGACATGATACATGAGATGGTCAGAGACTGAGGACATGATACATGAGATGGTCAGAGACTGAGGACATGATACATGAGATGGTCAGAGACTGAGGACATGATACATGAGATGGTCAGAGACTGAGGACATGATACATGAGATGGTCAGAGACTGAGGACATGATACATGAGATGGTCAGAGACTGAGGACATGATACATGAGATGGTCAGAGACTGAGGACATGATACATGAGATGGTCAGAGACTGAGGACATGATACATGAGATGGTCAGAGACTGAGGACATGATACATGAGATGGTCAGAGACTGAGGACATGATACATGAGATGGTCAGAGACTGAGGACATGATACATGAGATGGTCAGAGACTGAGGACATGATACATGAGATGGTCAGAGACTGAGGACATGATACATGAGATGGTCAGAGACTGAGGACATGATACATGAGATGGTCAGAGACTGAGGACATGATACATGAGATGGTCAGAGACTGAGGACATGATAGAGGAGATGGTCAGAGACTGAGGACATGATAGAGGAAATGGTCAGAGACTGCCGACATGATACAGGAGATGGCCAGAGACTGCCGACATGATACAGGAGATGGTCAGAGACTGCCGACATGATACAGGAGATGGCCAGAGACTGCCGACATGATACAGGAGATGGCCAGAGACTGCCGACACGATACAGGAGATGGCCAGAGACTGCCGACACGATACAGGAGATGGTCAGAGACTGCCGACACGATACAGGAGATGGCCAGAGACTGAGGACGTGATACAGGAGATGGCCAGAGACTGAGGACATGATACAGGAGATGGCCAGAGACTGAGGACATGATACAGGAGATGGCCAGAGACTGCTGACATGATACAGGAGATGGCCAGAGACTGCTGACACGATACAGGAGATGGTCAGAGACTGCGGACGTGATACAGGAGATGGCCAGAGACTGAGGACATGATACAGGAGATGGTCAGAGACTGCGGACATGATACAGGAGATGGTCAGAGACTGCGGACATGATAGAGGAGATGGTCAGAGACTGCGGACATGATACCTGAGAGACTGCAGATGTGATACAAGAGAAGGTCAGAAACTGCAGACATGACAGAAGATAGGACACTAGGGGGGCCGGAGAGCACAGGGAAAGCAGATAGCACTGGAGGAGCTGAAGGGCAAGGGGGGGGGACTGGAGAGAAGTAAGGAAGGCGCAGGGTGTGGATAGCACTGGGGGGGGGGGCAGGGAAAACCAGGGGGTTAGGGAGCACAGGGTAGGGGGACTGGAGAGCACTGGGGGGGGGAACTGGAAATCACTTGGCCAGGGAGCACAGGGGGGTGGAGAGCATTAGGGGAGCCAGAAAGCATAGGGGGAGATCAAAAGCACTGTGGGGACTTGAAGAGCAGGGGGGGACTTGAAGAGCAGGGGGGGGGGACTTGAAGAGCAGGGGGGGGGGACTTGAAGAGCAGGGGGGGGGACTTGAAGAGCAGGGGGGGGGACTTGAAGAGCAGGGGGGGGGCTGAAGAGCAGGGGGGGCTGAAGAGCAGGGGGGGGTCTGAAAAGCAGGGGGGGGGTCTGAAGAGCAGGGGGGGGGTCTGAAGAGCAGGGGGGGGGTCTGAAGAGCAGGGGGGGGGGTCTGAAGAGCAGGGGGGGGGCTGAAGAGCACAAGGGGGGGCTAAGAGCAGGGGGGGAGGGTTAAGATCACTGGGGGGGGCAGTAAAATAAGTTGAATAGGAGGGGGATGGGACAGCTTAGCTGCATATAGAGAAATTGATATTTCTCCTGCAGCCGCAGAATGCCTGCAGAAGGGAGGAGGAGAGTCAGGCATCCATCCAGCGGCAGCAGGAGGAGGAAGAGGGAAACATCAAATCCTCTATATGAAGCCGCCCCATCCCCCTCCTATTCAGTAGCAGACAGTACACACGGCCGGTGACACCAGGGCTGCACAGCACTGAAGACACTGGCGTCGCGAGGAGCCGCGCTTACCTTCTCTCTCCGGCCTGTCGCCGCCCCCGCAAGCAGCCCGGAGTCAGAGTGAAGGAGCTGCCATCTGCAGCTGATTGCTTCCATGGCCGATCCTGCGAGTGCGGGCTGTGCTGCTGGCCGCGCCGGGCAGGACACCGGCTGCGGCGGGAAGGAACACACATACGAACTTCTCTTCACTTCCGGCTCCCTAGCCAATCAGCCTCCTGCTCAGGGGGGTGTGACTCACAGCAGAAGGCTGATTGGCCGCGGAGCCGGTGTAGCTGGCAAGAACACCGGCCGCGGCCGCCGCAGTGAGGGAAAATGACAGTCTGGCTTCTTTACATTCTACTGTCTGTGAGGAGTCGGACTAAGTGAGAGCGGGCGCCGCGGCCCACCGGGATTATGCCCGGTCCGCCCGATGGTCAGTCCGGCCCTGGGTATAGGGATGGCAGGGCCTTACGGGCAAAGTAATGCCGACTTGGCACCTGCCACTGTGGAACTGCACATTTTGCAAAGTCACGGAAGGGAGCAGACTCTACCAGGTTAAATGGTAACAGTTGCAGAGCCATTAGTTTTGCCAAACTACTGTTTAGATGCTGGGTATGTGGGTGGCGGGGAGTATACATTTTTTTTCGTTCCAGCATGTGTGGAATCAAAATTTGGCGTCTAGATGTTACAGCTGGTGGTGTGCTGGAGGTAGATGCGACACTGCCTGCTATATCATCATCCCTGTCAATGGAGGCTGCCAACAGGTGACGAGTGACTATAGCAGGGCCAGGAATAGACTGATGTGCAGGTGGAGCACGAGGAGCAGCGCGAGGAGGACTAGGAGGCCGACTGACCGATCTTTGGCCCTTTTGTGGGTTCTTCAAATGCTCCTGCCAACAGGCCAAGTGGTGGGTTGTCAAATGCCTGTTTAGGCAGCTTGTACCCAGGTGGTTTACATTTTTGCCACTTTTTATACCCTTCTGACAAATCTTGCAGATCGCAACTGTTCGGTCTGCATGGGATGTCTCAAAAAAGGCCCATCAAGAAGAGGTGTGTATAGTGGCCCGGGAGACAACAGGTGCGGCCTTAGATGGAGCGGGCCATATGCTCTCCCCTCTTGCTTGCTCTGCCTCCTCCTCAACCTCAGACCCAACATCAGACTCCATAAAGGACTGAGCATCAGGCTGGAGTAGATGGCCGACACTGTGGTCAAACAGCTCAGCTGACTCCTCTGCCATGTCTGAAGTTGGGTCTAAGGGAGGACGTGAGGTGGACATGGACTCATCTCTATTTGTTCTGCCAACTGCAGAAGACTGACCACTTTTCTCTGCCTGGGTCACTGTAGTTGTAGATGATGCCGATGATGAGGGTTTGGTAATATAGTCCACCACCTCCTGTACGTACTGTGGACGTATAGCTTGGCCACTGCTGGAGAACAATGCAAATGGTGGCCTGGCTGAGGACTGACCACCACGTCCACCCCTGCCTCTAGACACCCTAGAAGCTGTGCCCCTTTCCGCAGCAGGGCCACGTATGCCTTTTCTTGGTCTACCTGGCATATTTGTCACTGAGGCGTTGGCAACTCTGTGCAGTGAAAAACGCACACTGCTATGCGACCCACAGTTGTCGCTGAATACAGCACAGCAGATGTGTGTCACGCACAGTTGCAAAGCCTTTTGCACAGTGGACCTAACGCTTTCAAGAACAGGCATTAAGTTGTCACTGAGGCAATGTATTTTGCTGACTAGCAAACACGTATACCTGCTGTAGATATATCAGCACTGTGGAACGTGCTCACTACACAGAACCCTCACACTTTCACTTTCCCTACAGAAACTAGATTATTACATCTAACTACTGTGGTACAAAGTTCCCTAACTACACTAGATATCCCTTTCCTCACACTAAAAGAACAGCTCCATACAGCAGAAGACTGACACTGTCCCTTTATTTTTATTTTTTTTTCTAACTCAAAAAACCAGCACAATCGCTGTATTTCTAACTACACTGACTGGCTGTAAGCTGAATGCAATTCTGCTATATGGAGCTTTAGAAGCACTCGCCTATGCAGAAAACATAGTGTAGCAAAGCAGGAGTAAGAGAAATGTTTCCACTCTCTTCAACAGACTCTGTATCACTGTGCTATGGGTTAGGCGGGGCTATCTTATATACTGTGGGGCGTATTCACTTCTGATTGGAACCTGGTCTCCGTAGTCAGTCCAATCACGTTCCCAGAAGACTCCTGCCCCCTCATTGGCTTTTGCTGATGTTTCTGGGCCAATCACAGGCTTTTAAAGCCCAGTTCCTGTACCAGTGCATTTTGGGCGGTTCTGGTGGCCGAATTCCGAACTTTTACCGCAAAAAGTTCGGAATTCGGCCGAATTTCGAACACCCAATGTTCGGGTCGAACCGATGGTCGACCCAAACCGTTCGATCATCCCTACGGGTTAGTACTCGGATGGGAGACCATCTGGGAATACCAGGTGCTGTAGGCTTTTGGCTTTTCCTTTATTCGTTTCCTTTATGACTATTTTTGTCTTTATAGTCTTAAAACGCTTGTTTTAGACAAGATAATTGCATTTGGTCTCCAATGGCCTGAAAAATATTTTTTTGATCAAAATGACTCTGTTTTGGTCTCCAAGTGTCAAAAAAAGCCTTTTTTAGTGAGAATAACTGCATTTGATCACCAAAGATCTGGAAAAAATGTTTTAGTCAAAATGACTGTATTTTCGGCTTTCAGAGTCTTAAAACGCTGGTTTTAGACCAGATAACTGCATTTGGTAAACCAATGGCCTGAAAAAAAATTTTTGGTCAAAATTACATTATTTTGGTCTCCAAGTGTCTAAAAAGCCTTTTTTAGTCAAAATAACTACATTTGTTCACCAAAGGTCTGACTTTTTTTTTCTGTCAAAACTTTCATCTTTTCGTCTTTTAGAGTCTTAAACAGCCGCTTTTTAGACAAGATTGTGGTAACCAATAGCCTGAAAAAAAATTTTTGGTCAAAATGACTCTATTTTGGTGTTCAAGTGTCTAAAAAGCCTACAAGCCTTTTAAGACTCTAAAAGACAAAAATACAGTCATTTTGACTAAATTTTTTTTCAGGGGGGCGTGGCTGAGCTGCGGGTGTGAGCGGACGTGCATGCTGTGAGCTCTGCTGTTGATCCTGGTAGTTATCCTGTGTAACTCCTTATCCTGCTCCGATTTCTACCGTCAGTCGGTGCCCTGTGTTCCCTGGAGTGCGGTGATCACCCGGTGAGTCCTCCATCTTCTCTCCGTGATGTCTAAGAAGGGAATCCGCACAGGCCGGCCCGATCCAAGAGCAGCGCGCAGCACAGAAGGCCACATATCTGGAGGCTGCTCAAAAGCTTTTTGCTAAGCCTTCTGCCCGGGACCCCCAAACTCTATCTGAGGACCATCGATCCGGCTCACCGAGGTCGCATTCAGACACGGATGACACTGTTCCCTTAGGGGATCTCTCCCGCCAGATTGCTGATTGCAGCAGATGCAGACCAGGCCCCGAGGCAATCATCTCCTACCCCGGACACAGAACCCACGTTGCGGGACATTATGGCTGCGGTTACCACCTGTACCACCTCAATTACGGCCCTGACAGCGGAGTTAAAGGGGGTCAAGTCTGAGATATCGTTCCCAAGATAACTGCATTTGGTCTACAATGGCCTGAAAAAATTGTTTGGTCAAAATGACTCTAATTTGGTCTCCAAGTGTCTAAAAAGCCTTTATTCGTCAAAATAACTGCATTTGGTCACCAAAGGTCTGAAAATTGTTTTTAGTCAAAATGACTGTATTTTCGCCTTTTAGAGTCTTAAAAAGCCGGTTTTAGACAAGATAATTGCATTTCGTAACCAATGGCCTGATAAATCTTTTTGGTCAAAATGACTCTATTTTGGTTTTTCAAGTGTCAAAAAAGCCTTTTTTAGTCAGAATAACTGCATTTGATCACCAAAGATCTGGAAAAAATGTTTTAGTCAAAATGACTGTATTTTCAGCTTTTAGAGTCTTAAAACGCCGGTTTTAGACCAGATAACTGCATTTGGTAAACCAATGGCCTGAAAAAAAAATTTTGGTCAAAATTACATTATTTTGGTCTCCAAGTGTCTAAAAAGCCTTTTTTAGTCAAAATAACTACATTTGGTCACCAAAGGTCTGATTTTTTTTTGTCAAAATTTTCGTCTTTTCGTCTTTTAGAGTCTTAAACAGCCGCTTTTTAGACAAGATAACTGCATGTGGTAACCAATAGCCTGAAAACATTTTTTTTTGGTCAAAATTACTCTATTTTGGTTTTCAAGTGTCTAAAAAGCCTACAAGCCTTTTAAGACTCTAAAAGACAAAAATACAGTCATTTTGACTAAATTTTTTTCAGGGGGGCGTGGCCGAGCTGCGGGTGTGAGCGGACGTGCATGCTGTGAGCTCCGCTGTTGATCCTGGTAGTTATCCTGTGTAACTCGTTAGCCCTGTGTTCCCTGGAGTGCGGT
The DNA here is from genome assembly GCF_965119305.1 of Pelophylax lessonae. Lineage (NCBI taxonomy): Eukaryota > Metazoa > Chordata > Amphibia > Anura > Ranidae > Pelophylax > Pelophylax lessonae. The sequence continues at coordinate 35,946 of NW_028119543.1, read as the reverse complement.
GATCACCCTGTGAGTCCTCCATCTTCTCTCCGTGATGTCTAAGAAGGGTAAAGAGGGAAATCCGCACAGGCCGGCCCGATCCAAGATGGCGGCGCCTCGCAGCGCGCAGCACAGAAGGCAACATATCTGGAGGCTGCTCAAAAGCTTTTTGCTAAGCCTGCTGCCCGGGACCCCCAAACTCTATCTGAGGACCATCGATCCGGCTCACCGGGGTCGCATTCAGACACGGATGACACTGTTCCCTTAGGGGATCTCTCCCGCCAGATTGCTGATTGGGAGGCAGCAGATGCAGACCAGGCCCCGAGGCAATCATCTCCTACCCCGGACACAGAACCCACGTTGCGGGACATTATGGCTGCGGTTACCACCTGTACCACCTCAATTACGGCCCTGACAGCGGAGTTAAAGGGGGTCAAGGCTGAGATATCGTTCATGAGACATGATATGCAGAAATTGAGGGAGAGGACAGCGGCAGTGGAAGGCAGGGTCAGCTCCCTGGAGGATGACATGGCGCCTTTGCAAAGGGAAGTGAAACATACTGCCCTGCTCTCAGCCCAGCAAGCTGCACGTCTGGATGACTTGGAGAATAGGATGAGACGGAGTAATATCAGAGCAATTGGGATCCCTGAGCGGGCGGAAGGTAAAGATCCTGTGGCTTTCATTGAACAATGGCTGCTCTCTACTTTTGGGCAAGAATCCTTTACTTCCATGTTTTCAGTGGAACGTGCTCATAGGGTGCCTATGCGACTTCTTCCTCCTGGAGATCCCCCCCCCCGCGCACTTTCATCTTCAAATTCCTCAATTCCAGGGGAATGCAGGGGAGGCTCAAGATTGACAACTCAAGGATCTCCCTGTTCCCAGATTACTCTGCGGTGGTGCAGAAACAGCGTGCGAAATTCGTAGAGGTCAAGAGGAGATTGCGGGACTTGAATGTTTAATACGCTATGCTGTACCCTTCCAGGCTCCGGGTGGTGGTCCGGGATGAGGTGTTGTTCTTTGACAAGCCTTCTGCTGCTGTTCAATGGCTGGATGCTAATGGTGGGGCCCTGCGGGCGGCCACTTCCCCCAGGCGAGAAGACCTTTGAGGATCGTTTCTACTTTTTGGAACTTTTGTACTCTTTTCGGCCGGTCATGGATCCTTTCGGTTCTCCTGCCTATACCTGGCACTTGATGTTACACACACTTTTCCTGTTATGATGGGAGCTCTTCTGCTGCACTAATGGTTGCTACCTCTCACATGGTTGCTAATTTTGAGGAGACTACACTGGCATCGGTGGTCCCTCTCCGGTTTCCCCCCCTTGGTCATGACTGGACATGCCCTATTGACTCGTCCCTTCCCCCACACGTGGCAGACGTGTATTGCCTTTTTGTTCCCCCCCTTTTTGCCTTTTTTCTGGTCCTGGACTTTGGTTCGATTTTTGCTTTTCCTGCATGTACTTTGTCGCTCTACTGCTATTATTTTACCCTATGCTGTGGATGTTCCTATTGACTGTTCTCTATGCTGGGGCTGCACCGGTACTGTGTGGGCTGGGCGACTACTCCTGTTGCTCTCTCTATATAGCTGGGCTGTGCTGATGGGGTGTAGTGGGTTCACCCTTTCTGGGTGCCCTCTTTCGCCTCCCTGGCCGGGTTGCCTGACGCTCCGTGTATGGCTACATTTTGACTATGGCTGATAATATTTGTGTGATGTCCTGGAATGTGCGGGGCCTCGGCAACCCGGTAAAGAGGACGGCGGTGCTCCGCACCATCAAACACCTGCAGGCAGATGTGGTTTGCCTGCAGGAGACCCATATGTCTCCTTCCACTTCCCTGTGTCTAGCTCCTAGCGTATTTAGTCACCAGTTCCACTCTGTTTACTCCACTTATTCGAGAGGGGTGTGTATTTTGATTAAGAAGGGGGTACGGTTTCTATGCTCAAAGTCTGTGATTGACCCTGAGGGCCGGTTTGTTTTATCCTGCCAACTAGCAAGCCTTAGGTGTGTACTTGTGCCCCCCCCCCCGTATTCTGCAGGGGTACTTAAACTTATCGTGCCACATATTGCTCAACTTCCTGATGTGCCCCTGCTGATGTTGGGGGACTTTACTGCTGTACTTGACTCTGCCTGGGATAGGTTTTCCTCTCACTCCGGTGGACCTATGCTGGCCGGGGGGGCTACGCCCCTTGCTCAGTTGGTGGGTGAACTCGGACTGACAGATGTCTGGAGGATGGGCCATCCTGAGGTATGAAAGTTTTCGTGCTTCTCGGCGTCACACTCGGGATTGTCTAGGATAGATCTGGGGCTGGGTAATGGTTCGCTACTGCCTCTGGTGGTCGTGGCGGGGAAATCCCTTTGGAAACTCAATGCATTCTGGCTGACGCTCTTTCCTAGTCCTGATCCCCTGCCACCCAAACTAACGTCCTTTTTTGCTGACAATTTGGAATCCGCAGAGGTGGGGGTGGTGTGGGATGCGGCTAAGGCATTCATGGGAGGTCAGTTTATACGTACGGTTAATGCCATTAAAACGGACACCAGGCAATGGGAGAATACTGTGTTGGACGCAGTGACTAGAGCGGAGGAAACTTATGTTAGGGACCCGTCAGATGATACTCAGAGGTCGTGGCTGGCTGCCCAATCTATGGCCAAGTCGGTCTCGATTCAAAAGGCTGAAAACAAGCGCTTCTTCTTGCAGCAGAGGTATTTTGAGAAGGGAGAAAACACGGGTCATATGTTGGCCATGCTGGTTCGCTCGCGGCAGCCTGCGGCATTTATACCCCAGATTAAGGATCCTCAGGGGGTGCTCTGGCATGCCACGGCTGACATACGGAGAGTACTTGGGAAGTTTTATGCTGATCTTTACTCCTCTAAGATCTCGGCTGACTCACGAGAAATTGCTGATTTTTTTGGCTTCCTGCGATTTGCCTTCTCTGTCTGCCTGGGACGTGGCTGTGCTTGGGGCCCCCCTTACGGAAAACGAACTTTATGCGGCCTTGAAATCTACTAAGCCTGGTAAATCTCCGGGGGCTGATGGTATCCCGTCGGAGGTTTACAGCCGATACGCTGAACAGTTGGTGCCCGTGCTGCTGCGGGTATATAACGAAGCCTTCCGTATTGGCCGCTGTTAGGAATGCTTCCTGAGCACACTGATGTGCTGTCATGAATCTGCAATCTAAAGGGTTAACCTAGAGCAGACTAATTGCAGTAATTGGCAAACAGGCTGCCTTATGCGGGACACTATGGCTGCGGTTACCAACTGTACCACCTCAATTACGGCCCTGACAGCGGAGTTAAAGGGGGTCAAGTCTGAGATATCGTTCATGAGGCATGATATGCAGAAATTGAGGGAGAGGACAGTGGCAGTGGAAGGCAGGGTCAGCTCCCTGGAGGATGACATGGCGCCTTTGCAAAGGGAAGTGAAACATACTGCCCTGCTCTCAGCCCAGCAAGCTGCACGTCTGGATGACTTGGAGAATAGGATGAGACGGAGTAATATCAGAGCAATTGGAATCCCTGAGCGGGCGGAAGGTGAAGATCCTGTGGCTTTCATTGAACAATGGCTGCTCTCTACTTTTGGGCAAGAATCCTTTACTTCCATGTTTTCGGTGGAACGTGCTCATAGGGTGCCTATGCGACCTCTTCCTCCTGGAGCCCCCCCCCCCCCCCCGCGCACTTTCACCTTCAAATTCCTCAATTACTAAAGCCAGGGGAATGCAGGGGAGGCTCAAGATTGACAACTCAAGGATCTCCCTGTTTCCCGATTACTCTGCGGTGGTGCAGAAACAGCGTGCGAAATTCGTAGAGGTCAAGAGGAGATTGCGGGACTTGAATGTTCAATACGCTATGCTGTACCCTTCCAGGCTCCGGGTGGTGGCCCGGGATGAGGTGTTGTTCTTTGATAAGCCTTCTGCTGCTGTTCAATGGCTGGATGCTAATGGTGGGGCCCTGCGGGCGGCCACTTCCCCCAGGCGAGAAGACCTTTGAGGATCGTTTCTACTTTTTGGAACTTTTGTACTCTTTTCGGCCGGTCATGGATCCTTTCGGTTCTCCTGCCTATACTTGGCACTTGATGTTACACACACTTTTCCCGTTATGATGGGAGCTCTTCTGCTGCACTAATGGTTGCTACCTCTCACATGGTTGCTAATTTTGTGGAGACTGGTATCGGTGGTCCCTCTCCGGTTTCCCCCCCTTGGTCGTGACTGGACATGCCCTGTTGACTCGTCCCTTCCCCCACACGTGGCAGACGTGTATTGCCTTTTTGTTCCCCCCTTTTTGCCTTTTTTCTGGTCCTGGACTTTGGTTCGATTTTTGCTTTTCCTGCATGTACTTTGTCGCTCTACTGCTATTATTTTACCCTATGCTGTGGATGTTCCTATTGACTGTTCTCTATGCTGGGGCTGCACCGGTACTGTGTGGGCTGGGCGACTACTCCTGTTGCTTTCTCTATATAGCTGGGCTGTGCTGATGGGGTGTAGTGGGTTCACCCTTTCTGGGTGCCCTCTTTCGCCTCCCTGGCCGGGTTGCCTGACGCTCCGTGTATGGCTACATTTTGACTATGGCTGATAATATTTGTGTGATGTCCTGGAATGTGCGGGGCCTCGGCAACCCGGTAAAGAGGACGGCGGTGCTCCGCACCATCAAACGCCTGCAGGCAGATGTGGTTTGCCTGCAGGAGACCCATATGTCTCCTTCCACTTCCACGTGTCTAGCTCCTAGCGTATTTAGTCACCAGTTCCACTCTGTTTACTCCACTTATTCGAGAGGGTGTGTATTTTGATTAAGAAGGGGGTACGGTTTCTATGCTCAAAGTCTGTGATTGACCCTGAGGGCCGGTTTGTTTTATCCTGCCAACTAGCAAGCCTTAGGTGTGTACTTGTGCCCCCCCCCCCCGTATTCTGCAGGGGTACTTAAACTTATCGTGCCACATATTGCTCAACTTCCTGATGTGCCCCTGCTGATGTTGGGGGACTTTACTGCTGTACTTGACTCTGCCTGGGATAGGTTTTCCTCTCACTCCAGTGGACCTATGCTGGCCGGGGGGGCTATGCCCCTTGCTCGGTTGGTGGGTGAACTCGGACTGACAGATGTCTGGAGGATGGGCCACCCTGAGGTATGAAAATTTTCGTGCTTCTCGGCGTCACACTCGGGATTGTCTAGGATAGATCTGGGGCTGGGTAATGGTTCGCTACTGCCTCTGGTGGTCGTGGCGGGAAAATCCCTTTGGAAACTCAATGCATTCTGGCTGACGCTCTTTCCTAGTCCTGATCCCCTGCCACCCAAACTAACGTCCTTTTTTGCTGACAATTTGGAATCCGCAGAGGTGGGGGTGGTGTGGGATGCGGCTAAGGCATTCATGGGAGGTCAGTTTATACGTACGGTTAATGTCATTAAAACGGACACCAGGCAATGGGAGAATACTGTGTTGGACGCAGTGACTAGAGCGGAGGAAACTTATGATAGGGACCCGTCAGATGATACTCAGAGGTCGTGGCTGGCTGCCCAATCAATGGCCAAGTCGGTCTCGATTCAAAAGGCTGAAAACAAGCACTTCTTCTTGCAGCAGAGGTATTTTGAGAAGGGAGAAAACATGGGTCATATGTTGGCCATGCTGGTTCGCTCGCAGCAGCCTGCGGCATTTATACCCCAGATTAAGGATCCTCAGGGGGTGCTCTGGCACGCCACGGCTGACATACGGAGAGTACTTGGGAAGTTTTATGCTGATCTTTACTCCTCTAAGATCTCGGCTGACTCACGAGAAATTGCTGATTTTTTTGGCTTCCTGCGATTTGCCTTCTCTGTCTGCCTGGGACGTGGCTGTGCTTGGGGCCCCCCTTACGGAAAACGAACTTTATGCGGCCTTGAAATCTACTAAGCCTGGTAAATCTCCGGGGGCTGATGGTATCCCGTCTGAGGTTTACAGCCGATACGCTGAACAGTTGGTGCCCGTGCTGCTGCGGGTATATAACGA
>NW_028119543.1:0-25000 GCF_965119305.1 Pelophylax lessonae | reverse complement strand
TTAGCTAAAAAAGTATTTCAGACCTTTGGTGACCAAATGCAGTTATTTTGACTAAAACAGGCTTTGGAGACCTAAATAGAGTCATTTTGACCAAAAACATTTTTTCAGGCCATTGGTTACCAAATGTAGTTTATCTTGTCTAAAAAGCGGTGTTTTCAGACTCTAAAAGTAAAAAATACAGTCATTTTGGCTAAAATAGTTTTTCAGACCTTTGGTGACCAAACGTAGTTATTTTGACTAAAAGGGCTTTTTAGGCACTTGGAGACCAAAAATAGAGTAATTTTGACCAAAAACATGTTTTCAGGCCATTGGTTACCAAATGCAGTTATCTTGTCTAAAAGCGGCGTTTTGAGACTCTAAAAGACAAAAATACAGTCATTTTGGCTAAAAAAGTTTTTCAGACCTTCGGTGACCAAAATGCAGTTATTTTGACTAAAAAGGGCTTTTTAAAAACTTTTTTAGCAAAAATGACTGTATTTTTGTCTTTTAGAGTCTCAAAACTCCGCATTTAGACAAGATAACTGCAATTGGTAACCAATGGCCTGAAAAAATGTTTTTGGTCAAAATGACTCTATTTTGGTCTCCAAGTGTCTTAAAAGCAATTTTTTAGTCAATATAACTGCATTTGGTCACCAATGGTCTGTAAAAAACAATTTAGTCAAAATGACTGCATTTTCGTCTTTTAGAGTTTTAAAAAGCAAGTTTTGGACAAGATAATTGCATTTGGTAACCAATCGCCTGAAACATTTGTTTGGGTCAAAATGACTATTTTGGTCTCAAAGTGTCTAAAAAGCCTTTTTTAGTCAAAATAACTGCATTTGGTCACCAAAGGTCTGAAAAACTTTTTATTAGCCAAAATGACTGTATTTTTGTCTTTTAGAGTCTCAAAACGCAGCTTTTAGACACGATAACTGCATTAGGTAACCAATGGCCTGAAAACATGTTTTTGGTCAAAATGACTCTATTTTTGGTCTCCAGGTGTCTAAAAAGCCTATTTTAGATTAATATCAGTGTAAGATCTGGTACGTTGCTTCAATAAATTATCTTTTTCATATATATGATTTTTTATATAGCCACTGACTACATCTGAGAGATCCTTTCCATACATTGGACAACCACTTTTTACATATATTTGTTTCTTATTATAATAAGTCCTTGCCACCAGAGTTTAAAGCATTCAACGATGGGGTTTTTTATTCACTCATGTATGACTCATTTATTTATTGGTTCCTATTTTTTCAGCTATTGCATTATATCTTTGTATTAGTCACACATATGGTTTTATATTGTTTGTATGTATATCTCCATTCCCCTATGTGGTGAAGGAGTTTTGTATCTAATTGTCTTTCACTGTGGAACTGTGGACTTGCTGAACCTACACCTGTTTCTTATCAATCAATTCAAGGTGCATGCAATTACATTCTTCGGTCACCTCCCTTTTTTGGTTTACCTACAAATGTATGTCGGCTTCCACGGTTCCATAGTGTGTGGTTATGAGTAAGCGATCTACATCGTGAAACGCGTCAACCCGACATGTCTGTTATGTGCATTGTATTGTCTGTCTGCTGTACCGAAGAAGAATAAAGGAGTTTTGATTGTTTTCATCTTACATTTCCTGAGTGCGGTCTACTTTCTTGAATTTTCTATTGCTTGGACGGCGGATCTGACCAGCACCAGCCATTGAACTGACACCTGAGCGGCTCTGCTCTTTGTTGTTATTGGCAGGGGTGTTTGCCTACGGCCACATCCCCTGAAAATGGCCGATCTCGTCTGATCTCAGAAGCTAAGCAGGGTCGGGCCTGGTTAGTACCTGAATGGGAGACCGCCTGGGAATACCAGGTGCTGTAGGCTTTTGGCTTTTCCTTTATTTGTTGGCTTTCTTTTTTTTCTCCTGAGGTGCCATCTTGCCATGGCCAAGTTCAAAGAGGTCAAGGGTGGCAATGGTGATCGCCTACGGCCACATGATTCTGTACGTGCCTGATGTCGGAAGCTAAGCAGGGTCGGGCCTGGTTAGTACCTGGATGGGAGTCCGCCTGGGAATACAAGGTACTGTAGGCTTTTGGCTTTTCATTTATTCGTTGGCTTTCTTTTTGAGAAGTTTGTGTCGGCCTGTATAGGCCCCAGAAAATAGCTCACATGGGTTTAACTGACAGCAAAGAACGTAGTATTTGATGGCTAGAGGTACATTAGGCATTCACACCAGGGCCGGACTGACCATAGGGCACAGCGGGCATATGCCCAGTGGGCCGCCGAGGCCTCCGCTCCGAATCCGGGCGCATTATAATGGAAGACAGTGTCCGGCCGTTGCTTGCCTCTCCGCGGCCGATTCCGCGGAGTCTGAGGGCCACGGCCGCCGCATTACCGCAACCTGGCCTCCCGCCCCGCCACTGTCCCCGACTGCCCGGACCCCGCATTATGGCAATCTGGCCGCCCACCGGCCGCTATCCCCGACTCCCCACTCCTTGCTAACTTTGCTCAGCTTGCAGCCGGCTCCGCAGTGGCATCCAGGCTCCAGCGTAGCTCAGGAGGGGGTGGAGTCGGTGGGTGGACCGTGTGACTGTGAAGTGAACCGTCATGTGACTAAGGCCGGGAGTGGAGCTAGAGGCCGGCAGGGACCCCATGCTGCCTTGTCACAGGAAGAAGCGGGAAGTGAGAAGTCGCCGGCGCCGCACACCGCAGACAGACACTTACAGTGTGTCTGAGTCTGAGACAGTGAGTCAGAGTGTGGAGGAGTCGTCAGAGATCAGAGTGTCAAGTCAAGTTAGTGCCTGCCCTGGAGCTGCATTAACACCACCACCCACGACCAGGACAGGAGCCAAGGCCTCAACAACAGGTAAGGAAAGAATGGCAGCAGGCCAGCAGCACAATTTACAAACACAGTGACAACACCACAGACCACACACCACTGTCACCGCTGGGATTTGTGGTTCTGGGTGGCCTCCGGCAGAGCAGTGTTCTGGTCTGGAACTTCTGGCTTAGCAGCAGGCAGGCCACAGGTGTAAAAAACAGATAAAAGCTACATACTGTCACAGCACTGCTAGAAAACATGTGCCATGCCAGTTTGCTTGTTACATGTGATGTGACAGCCAGGTGCACATTTTCAAGTTGAAAATGTGCACCTGGCTGTCACATCACATGTAACAAGCAAACTGGCATGGCACATGTTTTCTAGCAGTGACAGTGTTGTAGCTGACTGTTATCTGTTTTTTACACTTGCGGCCTGCCTGCCTGCTGCTAAGCCAGAAGTGAACCATGCTCTGCCGGATGCCAGAACCACAAATCCCAGCGGTGTTGTCGTGTTTGTTTTTGTGCCCTTTCCTTACATGGCACATGTTCTAGCAGTGACCGTGTAGCGGTTTTCAAAACCGCTACACACACACTGTCACTGGCTGCTGCTAGAAAACATGTGCCATGCGGCATGCCAGTTTGCTTGTTACATGTGATGTGACAGCCAGGTGCACATTTTCAACTTGAAAACATCATCTTTGATGAAACGCGTCAGTCACGGCGTGCTGACGTCACCCATACGCTACAGTCCTACGAAGGAACGGGCGAGCAGAGCCGTCCGGCCGGCGGCTCCCCACATCTCTCCGTTTGGCTTTTTTGATCTACATGTTTGTAAGTGTTTGCCCTTTATTTTAATAAATTGTTTGTGGGTTTTACACTATGGTCTACCTCTCTTTCAATTCACGGCCATCACCATCTGTATGCTGAGCCTGTATCAGTGTTCCCATTGGAGGCGCCTGGTTTGGAATATCTAGACACCAGCATTTGGAGTTTTGCTCACAGCGGAAGTGCTTAGGCGAATCAGGACCCTTTTCTGCCTTTATCATTTTGGAGCTGGTAAGGGCATATGTTTGTCAGCCCTCTTCGGTGACACGATTGGGATCTAAGTGCTCTATTTACTTTCCTTTTGGTAAGCTGCAGTCCTATTGGGGGAGGTCCTCTACACTATTTGTTTCTGCAATATTTTTCTATTACTCTGTTAAGGAGTATATTCACAGGATTGGAGGTGTCTATGTTCTTTACTATCACTACTACAGCACCTTTCTGATATTCCCATCACTTGGGGTGTTACATCTATTTGTTTGTGGTTTTACGCTATGGCGTTTTTTATTTCATTTCACATGATCACTCAACACTGAGGAGATCCATTCAACACACGGAGTCCGTCTGAGATCTGGTTCCTGTGGATCACTTGGAATCTTTGGGCCTATTTATCACTAGCCTCTGGTAAGCGGTACCTGTACAGAAAATTTCGTCAGACGTGCTGTTTGCCTTATATGGACTTTATCTCTGGACTTTTTTACATTATCATATATGTTTTCACTATATAGCGCAACTTATATTTATACATTTAGTCTACTACCAGCATGATGGGGGATAAGCTGCTGCTCCTCTAGCTGCGCAAGAACTACACATCCCAGCATGCCTTGACACTACCCATCAATTATATACATAACAAAAGGTTGTCCCACAAGTAAGCAGATTGCCATCATTAACTCTTTGTGGGGGGGGGGTGAGGTTAATTACCAGTGGTATTTGTATTATGCAGCATGAGGGGGTTAACGTATTGCTACTGATGCATTAGTGACGGACCAGTGGCAGTTAATTAACCCCTTTGTGCTGCATAAGTGCAACCAGTATCAGTGCAAACACTGACACTGGTGCCACTAATGCAGCACAAAGGGGTTAATTAACTGCCACTGGTCTGTCACTAATGCATCAGTGGCAATACATTAACCTCCTCATGCTTCATTAAACAAATACCACTGGTAATTAACCTTGCCTACTATTTTAAAATCATTTGGGGGAAAAAAGTAATTTTCGGTTTTTGGCAAAGGGCATCCTGCATTTTCAGTTTCTGTTTCGGCCCAGAATTTTCATTTCGGTGCATCCCTACATGTAAGGAAAGGGCACAAAAACAAACACGACAACACCGCTGGGAGGGGGCCGGGGCCCTATCAATTGGACATGGGGGCCCGGCAGCTTGAAATTTTACTACGTGTGCAGGCAGTAAATATATATTTCTCTGTGGCTCCTAGGTTATTGATTGCAGTCGCACCGCAGACACCACCCAAGGCCTGCCTGCAAGGTAAGTGACTATGCCAGCCTGACTGCAAAAGTAATCCTTATTTTGACACAATTTTTGATGTGTCTGTATGAGATTGGTAAGTGTCTCTCTTTTACACAGTGAGTGATGGCATCAGACCGTGTGAGAGAGGGACAGTTCTTGGGCCCTAACCTAAAGGTGTGTGTATATATATATATATACATATATATATATATAGGATTTTTTTAACACTGCACTTACCAAGCCAGTATTAAATGTACCACAATTACAAACACACACATACTAAATATATATATATATATATATATATATATTTTTTTTTTTGTGTGTGTTTGTAATTGCGGTGTACTGGATGGGTAAGTGCGGTGTTAAAAAACAAAAAAAAAAACATATATACACTTTAAATGCAGGCATGTTTTTTGGGTGTATATATATATATATATATATATATATATATATATATTCTGTCACTGAGACACGGCACTGTCAGCCGTGCAGCGGGCTGATGCTGAGCCCAACTCTGCGGCGCGGCCAATCAATGCTGCACAGCCAGGCCTCAGGGGGTGGTACTGGTAACAAAGAGGGTGGAGCAGAGCAGAGGGACCCCCTTCTGCCTGATATCGTGACGTGACGCGTGAAGGAGCGGGGAACACTTACTTGACTGTGGACTTGACTTCCCTCACTGCGGCCGGCTCTGCAGCTTATCAGCCTTCTGCTCAGGGGGGTGTGAGTCACAAGTAGAATAATATAGATTGGTTTTTGTTAATTGTCTGCTCTGATGCCACTGTCAGGCCTATTTGCAGAAGAAAACCTTATTTTTCCGAATTTTTTGATCATGTGTCTGATGATATTGGTTTTGGTAATTGTCTGATCTGATGCCAACCTATTTGCAGAAGAAATCCTTATTTTTACAAAATGTTTCAACATGTTTCTGTATATGAGAAGGGGACACGGCATGCTGGTCACTATATTAATGGGGGGGGGCATGCTGGTCACTACGTTGATGGGGGGCATGCTGGTCACTACGTTGATGGGGGGCATGCTGGTCACTGCATTGATGGGGAGCATGCTGGTCACTGCATTGATGGGGGGCATGCTGGTTGATGGGGGGCATGCTGGTCACTGCATTGATGGGGGTATGCTGGTCACTGCATTGATGGGGGGCACGCTGGTCACTAAATTGAAGGGGACACGGCACGCTGGTCATTGCATTGAAGGGGACATGGCACGCTGGTCACTGCATTGATGGGGGGCACGCTGGTCACTGCATTGATGGGGGGCACGCTGGTCACTGCATTGATGGGGGGGCACGCTGGTCACTGCACTGAATGGGGGCATGCTGTAGTAACTCTGCATTGAATGGGGGCACGCTGTAGTAACTCTGCACTACTAAAAATGCATGACGAAGAGGATCCGCTGCACAAAAATATCGCAATGTACAGTGCCTTGCGAAAGTATTCGGCCCCTGAACTTTGCGACCTTTTGCCACATTTCAGGCTTCAAATATAAAACTGTAATTTTTTTGTGAAGCAACAACAAGTGGGACACAATCTTTAAGTGGAACGAAATTTATTGGATATTTCAAACCTTTTTAACAAATAAAAAAATTAAAAATTGGGCGTGCAAAATTATTCAGCCCCTTTACTTTCAGTGCAGCAAACTCTCTCCAGAAGTTCAGTGAGAATCTCTGAATGATCCAATGTTGACCTAAATGACTAATGATAATAAAAAGAATCCACCTGTGTGTAATCAAGTCTCCGTATAAATGCACCTGCACTGTAATAGTCTCAGAGGTCCGTTTAAAGCGCAGAGAGCATCATGAAGAACAAGGAACACACCAGGCAGGTCCGAGATACTGTTGTGGAGAAGTTTAAAGCCGGATTTGGATACAAAAAGATTTCCCAAGCTTTAAACATCCCAAGGAGCACTGTGCAAGCGATAATATTGAAATGGAAGACCACTGCAAATCTACGAAGACCTGGCCGTCCCTCTAAACTTTCAGCTAATACAAGGAGAAGACTGATCAGAGATGCAGCCAAGAGGCCCATGATCACTCTGGATGAACTGCAGAGATCTACAGCTGAGGTGGGAGGCTCTGTCCATAGGACAACAATCAGTCGTATACTGCACAAATCTGGCCTTTATGGAAGAGTGGCAAGAAGAAAGCCATTTCTTAAAGATATCCATAAAAAGTGTTGTTTAAAGTTTGCCACAAGGCACCTGGGAGACACACCAAACATGTGGAAGAAGGTGCTCTGGTCAGATGAAACCAAAATCGAACTTTTTGGCAACAATGCAAAACGTTATGTTTGGCGTAAAAGCAACACAGCCAATCACCCCGAATACACCATCCCCACTGTCAAACATGGTGGTGGCAGCATCATGGTTTGGGCCTGCTTTTTTTCAGCAGGGACCAGGAAGATGGTTAAAATTGATGGGAAGATGGATGGAGCCAAATACAGGACCATTCTGGAAGAAAACCTGATTGAGTCTGCAAAAGACCTGAGACTGGGACAGAGATTTGTTTTCCAACAAGACAATGATCCAAAACTTAAAGCAAAATCTACAATGGAATGGTTCACAAATAAACATATCCAGGTGTTAGAATGGCCAAGTCAAAGTCCAGACCTGAATCCAATTGAGAATCTGTGGAAAGAACTGAAAACTGCTGTTCACAAACTCTCTCCATCCAACCTCACTGAGCTTGAGCTGTTTTGCAAGGAGGAATGGGCAAAAATTTCAGTCTCTCGATGTGCAAAACTGATAGAGACATACCCCAAGTGACTTACAGCTGTAATCGCAGCAAAAGGTGGCGCTACAAAGTATTAACTTAAGGGGGCTGAATAATTTTGCACGCCCAATTTTTCTTTTTTTTATTTGTTAAAAAAGTTTGAAAGATCCAATAAATTTCGTTCCACTTCATGATTGTGTCCCACTTGTTGTTTATTCTTTTGCGATGATCGCCGAGTGACCGGCGGACATCGGGTCCGCCGGTCACACGCGCCGGGGGGTCCGTGACCACGCGGTTAGTGACGTAGATCAACGTCACTTTGCCTGTGAGGGGCTGACTGCCGAAAGTAAATAGTCGTGCGGCAGTTGGCAAGTGGTTAAGGCTCTAAAAGACAAAAATACAGTCACTTTGACTAAAATTTTTTTAGACCTTTGGTGACGAAATTCAGTTATTTTGACTAAAAAAAGGCTTTTTAGACACTTGGAGACCAAAATTGAGTCATTTTGACCCAAAAATTTTTTCAGGCCATTGGAGCCCAAATGGCCGGTTTTACACAACTCTTGCCTAAAACCGGCTTTTTAAGGCTCTAAAAGACAAAAATACAGTTATTTTGACTAAAAAATAATTTCAGACCTTTGGTGACCAAATGCAGTTATTTTGACTTAAAAAGGCTTTTTAGACACTTAGAGACAAAAATAGAGTCATTTTGACCAAAACATTTTTTTCAGGCCATTGGAGTCCAAATGGCCGGTTTTAGACAAATCGTGTCTAAACCCGGCTTTTTAAGGCTCTAAAAGACAAAAATACAGTCATTTTGACCCAAAAAAATTTTCAGACCATTGGAGACAAAATGCAGTAATCTTGTCTAAAACTGGATTTTTAAGACTCTAAAATACAAAAATTGGGTCATTTTGACTAAAAGTTTTTTTTCATTCACAGAATACAGAAGTAAGTGTCGGCCGTAAAATGAAATGCAGGTGAGGAGAAAGACCAGCGCTATGGATACATTCTCAGAGACTTTATTGCATAAAAATAGGTTGCAGCCGCCAACCAACCCCTAAAACATTAGGGGTCAAGTATCATATGGGGGGGAAGGTAGTTGTAAACGGCGCTACCTTTTATATATAAAGTAAAACCAACAGTGTATCCAGACCGTGGGGTAACTTTTAAGATATGTGCAAAATAAAGTGCCAGTGCAAAGAATATGTGTCGGCCGTAAAAGGCCCCAAAAATTAGCCCACATGGGTTTACCTAACAGCTAAGAACGTAGTATTTGGTGGCTGAAGGTACATTAGGCATTCACAGGATACAGAAGTAAGTGTCGGCCATAAAAGGCCCTAAAAATTAGCCCACATGGGTTTACCTAACAGCTAAGAACGTAGTACTTGGTGGCTGAAGGTATATAGGCATTCACAGGGTACAGAAGTAAGTGTCTGTATAGGCCCCAAAAATTAGCCCACGTGGGTTTAATTGATAGTTAAGAATGTAGTATTCTGTGGCTGAAGGTACATTAGGCATTCACGGGATACAGAAGTAAGTGTCGGCCGTAAAAGGCCACAAAAATTAGCCCACATCAGTTTACCTGACAACTAAGAACGTAGTATTTGGTGGCTAGAGTTACATTAGGCATTCACACAGTATACAGAAGTAAGTGTCGGCCTGTATAGGCCCCAAAAAATAGCTCACATGGGTTTAACTGACAGTTAATAATGTATTATTTGGTGGCTAAAGGTACATTAGGCATTCACAGGATACAGAAGTATCTGTCGGCCTGTATAGTCCCCAAAAATTAGCCCACATGGGTTTTACTGACAGCTAAGAATGTAGTATTCTGTGGCTGAAGGTACATTAGGCATTCACACAGTATACAGAAGTAAGTGTCAAAATGTATAGGCCCCAAAAATTAGCTCACATGGGTTTACCTGACAGCTAAGTATGTAGTATTTGGAGGCTGAAGGTACATTAGGCATTCACAGGATACAGAAGTATGTGTCGGCCTGTATAGTCCCCAAAAACTAGCCCACATGGGTTTAACTGACAGCTAAGATCGTAGTATTCTGTGGCTGAAGGTACATTAGGCATTCACAGGATACAGAAGTAAGTGTCAGCCTGTATAGGCCCCAAAAATTAGCTCACATGGGTTTAACTGACAGCAAAGAACGTACTGTATTATATGGCTGGAAGTACATTAGGCATTCACAGTATACAGAAGTGTCGGCCTGTATAGGCCAGGGCCGGATTAGGAGTATCATGGGCTTGGTGCTGAGGATATTGAAAGGCCATTTTTATGGTTAATAAATAAAATTGAACACAAACAAATATTTTTATAAAACAAATAAGTATTTAAAACAAACCGCTCATTCACACTGTATGTGCAAGATACCTGTGTAAATAATATTTTTTTAAATTATTTATTTTTTACATGTATATATATATATATATATATATATATATATATATATATATATATATATGTATATATAATTACTTTATTTTTACCATTTAACTTTTTATTATTTCTTCACAATGGTTTTTTTTATGGGGGGATGGGGGGGGGGGCAGTGGAGGACAGTGGATGGTGTCAGTAGGGCAATGGATGGAGTCACTAGAGCAGTGGATGGTGTCAGCAATTTTTACATTTTTATTATTTTTTTATTTTAGTTTTTAATTATTTTTTAAAATTTATTTATTTTTATTTTTTTTCAAAATGCTTTGGGGGGGGGGGGGAATTATGGCATCGGTAAGGCAATGGCAATGCCAAATTGGTCAGTCCAACCCTGCTGGGCCTGTATCAAGTTAGGGGCCTGGAGCTGCAGCTCCAATAGCCCCTACGTTAATCTGGCCCTGGTATAGGCCCCAAAAATTAGCTCACATGGTTTTAACTGACAGCAAAGAACCTAGTGTATTTGATGGCTGGAGGTACATTAGGCATTTCCATTATACAGAAGTAAGTGTCAGCCTGTTTAGAACCAAAAATTAGCTCACATGGGTTTCACTGATAGCAAAGAACGTATTATTGGATGGCTAGAGGTAAATCAGGCATTCACACCGTATACAGAAGTAGGTGTCAGCCTGTATAGGCCCAAAAAAATTAGCTCACATGGGTTTAACTGACAGCAGAGAACATAGTATTTGATGGCTGGAGGTACATTAGGCATTCACACAGTATACAGAAGTAAGTGTTGGCCTCTATAGGCCCCAAAAATTAGCTCACATGGGTTTACCTGACTGCTAAGAACGTAGTATTCTGTGGCTAAAGGTACATTAGGCATTCACAGGATACAGAAGTAAGTGTCGGCCATAAAAGGCACCAGAAATTAGCCCACATGGGTATACCTGACACTTACCTTCAGCCACAGAATACTTCGTTCTTAGCTGTCAGTTAAACCCATGTGGGCTAATTTTTGGGGCCTATACAGGCCAACACTTACTTCTGGATGGGAGACCGCCTGGGATTACCAGGTGCTGTAGGATTTTGGCTTTTCCTTTATTCGTTGGCTTTATTTTTGTTTCTCCTGAGGTGCCATCTTGCCATTGCCAAGTTCAAAGGGGTCGAAAGTGGCAGTGGTGATAGCCTACGACCACATCACCCTGAACGTGTCTGATCTTGGAAGCTAAGCAGGGTTGGGCCTGGTTAGTACCTGGATGGGAGACCGCTTGGGAAAACCAGGTGCTTTAGGCTTTTGGCTTTTCCTTTATTTGTTGGCTTTATTTTTGTTTCTCCTGAGGTGCCATCTTGCCATGGCCAAGTTCAAAGGAGTCGAGGGTGGCAGTGGTGATCGCCTATGGCCACATCACCCTTAACACGCCCGATCTCATCTGATCTCAGAAGCTAAGCAGGGTCGGGCCTGGTTTGTACCTGGATGCGAGACCGCCTGGGAATACAGGGTGCTGTAGCATTTTGGCTTTTCCTTTATTCGTTGGCTTTCTTTTTGTTTCTCCTGAGGTGCCATCTTGCCATGAGCAAGTTCAAAGGGGTCGAAGGTGACAGTGACACTTGCCAATGGCCACATCACCCTCAACGCGCCCGATCTCGTCTGATTTTGGAAGCTAAGCAGGGTCGGGCCTGGTTAGTACCTGGATGGGAGACCTCCTGGGAATATCAGGTGCTGTAGGCTTTTGGCTTTTCCTTTATTCGTTGGCTTTCTTTTTGTTTCTCCTGAGGTGCCATCTTGCCATGGGCAAGTTCAAAGTGGTCGAGGGTGGCAGTGATAATCGCCTATGGCCACATCACCCTGAATGCGCCTGATCTCATCTGATCTCGGAAGATAAGCAGGGTCGGGCCTGGT
The DNA here is from genome assembly GCF_965119305.1 of Pelophylax lessonae. Classification (NCBI taxonomy): domain Eukaryota; kingdom Metazoa; phylum Chordata; class Amphibia; order Anura; family Ranidae; genus Pelophylax; species Pelophylax lessonae. The sequence goes on along the minus strand of NW_028119543.1, from coordinate 12,906 downwards.
TAGTAGGGATGATCGAACTTTTGAAAAGTTTGGTTCAACCAGAAGACCCGAATTTCCCGAAAGTTCGGTTCAGATTCCAGAACCCCATTGAAATCAATGGGACCCGAACTTCGGTAATTAAAAAACACAATTTTGAAGCCCTAAAACCCAATAAATGCCCCTAAAAAGTGCCTAGGGTTCTGGGTCATGCCCCAGGGACTATTAATCACACAAAAAAAGTCCGGAACCAGAATTATAGCATGCCAAACCTTCAAAAATGACTTTTTTGCTCAACCATGCCTTTCTTTTGCTCCTAATCAACTGCACAGCCAATGTGTATGATGGGGACATAATGCAGTGCACTGGGAACAAGATTAGAGTTTTTTTTTTAAAAAGGTGCTGTCTATTTAAATGTGCATATAATTAACAGGTGTATTTTCACAATGTCAGGACCCCGACTTGAACCTGGGACCTTCAGTGTGTCTGCCAATGACTCTACTTGCTGAGCCACCTGGAATGCTGGACAGCTCCTTGGACAAATCCTTGAATGACCCTGCTGTGAATCTTTAATGCCTTGAACCTTGAACTTTAAACCCTTTGCTCCTCCCATGAACTTCCGGTTTTAAGCCATGTCTTTGCACTTCCTGGTTGGCAGAATATTGTGCCTTCAACAGCCGATATCTCGCTTGTCTCTCCTGCTGCCATCCGTATCTTTGCTACCATCCATTATCGACACTTGGCTTGTTCCTCGACTATGCTTTTGCCTAATCCCGACTTGCAACTACTTGTTACCGACCTTTGGCTATTCCTAGACTACGCTTTTGCTTGATCCTGACCTGCTGTATCTGCTACTGGACCCCGGCTTGCTCACCTCCTGGTGGGGCGATCCTGAGGACCGCGACCTGGTACTAACACGCAGCAAAATCCATCTCCACCATCGAGGGAGTCAAACTAGGCCTTGCAGATTGCCGCATGTCTTCCTCCTCCTCCTCCTCAAAGCCTGCAAAAGTTCCCGAAGAATCGTCCTCCTCCTCTTCCACCCCTGGATCCTGCTCGGGCCTCTGGGAGCTAGGCATAATGGGGTCAGGATTCTCAGGATAAAAGGGGCCTTGAGAGGCAAGGAAGTCCTCCTCTTCCTCCTGCTGCTCTGCCTCCAGTGCCCTGTCCATAATGCCATGCAGAGTGTGCTCCAACAAATACAGTACCGGTAGGGTGTCACTGATGCATGCGCTGTCCCGGCTTACCATCCTTGTGGACTCCTCAAATCCCGAGAGGACAGCACATGCATCCTTAATCAAAAGCCACTGCCATGGTGAAAAGAAGCCCAGGCGCGCTGAGCCAGTGCTGGTGCTGTACTCGCAGAGATATTCATTGAGATATTCATTGATATTCATTCATATTCATTGATATTCATTGAAATTCGTATGCATGTACAGGCGCTGCAGCATAGCCAAGGTGGAGTTCCAGCGGGTGGGCATGTCACAGACGAGGCGGTGTACCAGCAGGTGAAACTCCTGCTGCACTTCAGCCAAACGTGCAGTGGCACTGTACGACCGCCTGAAGTGATTGCACACCCTTCTTGCCATCCTTAGCACATCCTGCATTCCCGATTCAAAAACCGCTGTACCACGAGATTCAGGACATGCACCAGGCATAGCACATGGGTCAACTTTCCCTGACGAAGGGCGGCCAGGAGGTTTGACCCATTATCGGTAACCACCATCCCTGGCTGCAGCTGGTGTGGTGTCAACCACCTCTGGGCCTGTGCCTGCAGAGCCCCAAGAATCTCAGGGGCAGTATGCTGCCTGTCCCCTAGACACACAAGCTGCAGCACTGCGTGACACCTTTTGGCCTGAGACATAGAATAGCCCTTTGAACTCTTAAGTAGTACCTCATCATATTCAAAGGACCATTCTGCAGAGGAGGGCATGGAGGAGGATGAGTAGGAGGAGGAGGAGCAGAAGGGGGTAGAAGTGATCGATCTACCCAGATCAGCGACACCACCAGCTGTTTGCAGACGTGGGGGCAACCTGGCTGCAGCACTGAGCTCTGGCTACAATCCCTTCCGCTGGCAAGCAGTGTCACCTAATGAGCAGTGACAGAAATGTACCGTCCCTGCCCATGTTTGCTTGACCAAGTGTCAGCCATCAGGTGTATCTTACGGCTGACTGACGTGGCCAGGGACGACACTACATTGCCTTCCACATGTTGGTATAGGCAGGCCCGGACTGGGACAAAAAATAGGCCCGGGCATTTTGGACTGAGCAGCCCGCGAGGGGGGGGGGGGGGGCGTGGCGGGGCGTGGCGTGGCGTTCGTCGGGATGGTTGATGACAGGATTTAATGTTCCAGGATGTGTGGATTTGATTACGGTACCTTTTTTAGTTTAATCTTCAATTTAGATCAGAGCTGCCATATGATGCTGTTTATTTTGTCTTACTTTAAATCCTCTTTTGATGGTTGAGTCCTAAAAATAGTATGAAGCAGATCAGTCCCAATTCCTGCACCTTCACACATCAAATCACCCCAATTCCTGCACTATCATACCTTAGTTCACCCCAATTCCTGCACCTTCACACCTCAGATCAGCCCCTGGTAGGCTGGCACTGGCAGCAACAATTTTATTCAAATCTGGATTTATTCTGCAAATAGGCTGACCTGGCACTGGCAGGCATAGTACTATGCCTGGCTGCCAGTGCCAGACAATTGCAGAAGAAATCCTGATTTATTTGAATAAAATTGTTGCTGCCAGTGCCAGTCCAGCCTATCTGCAAAAGAAATCCCTAAGTAGAAGTCACTCCTCTCTCCAGTCCTCCACTTACCTTAGGTGTGCTGTGCGGTGTGGCTGCAGAGTGTTCCCGCTGGACATAGTACAGGAGATGGTCAGAGACTGCAAACATGATACAAGAGATGGTCAGAGACTGAGGACATGATACAGGAGATGGTCAGAGACTGAGGACATGATACATGAGATGGTCAGAGACTGAGGACATGATACATGAGATGGTCAGAGACTGAGGACATGATACATGAGATGGTCAGAGACTGAGGACATGATACATGAGATGGTCAGAGACTGAGGACATGATACATGAGATGGTCAGAGACTGAGGACATGATACATGAGATGGTCAGAGACTGAGGACATGATACATGAGATGGTCAGAGACTGAGGACATGATACATGAGATGGTCAGAGACTGAGGACATGATACATGAGATGGTCAGAGACTGAGGACATGATACATGAGATGGTCAGAGACTGAGGACATGATACATGAGATGGTCAGAGACTGAGGACATGATACATGAGATGGTCAGAGACTGAGGACATGATACATGAGATGGTCAGAGACTGAGGACATGATACATGAGATGGTCAGAGACTGAGGACATGATACATGAGATGGTCAGAGACTGAGGACATGATACATGAGATGGTCAGAGACTGAGGACATGATACATGAGATGGTCAGAGACTGAGGACATGATACATGAGATGGTCAGAGACTGAGGACATGATACATGAGATGGTCAGAGACTGAGGACATGATAGAGGAGATGGTCAGAGACTGAGGACATGATAGAGGAAATGGTCAGAGACTGCCGACATGATACAGGAGATGGCCAGAGACTGCCGACATGATACAGGAGATGGTCAGAGACTGCCGACATGATACAGGAGATGGCCAGAGACTGCCGACATGATACAGGAGATGGCCAGAGACTGCCGACACGATACAGGAGATGGCCAGAGACTGCCGACACGATACAGGAGATGGTCAGAGACTGCCGACACGATACAGGAGATGGCCAGAGACTGAGGACGTGATACAGGAGATGGCCAGAGACTGAGGACATGATACAGGAGATGGCCAGAGACTGAGGACATGATACAGGAGATGGCCAGAGACTGCTGACATGATACAGGAGATGGCCAGAGACTGCTGACACGATACAGGAGATGGTCAGAGACTGCGGACGTGATACAGGAGATGGCCAGAGACTGAGGACATGATACAGGAGATGGTCAGAGACTGCGGACATGATACAGGAGATGGTCAGAGACTGCGGACATGATAGAGGAGATGGTCAGAGACTGCGGACATGATACCTGAGAGACTGCAGATGTGATACAAGAGAAGGTCAGAAACTGCAGACATGACAGAAGATAGGACACTAGGGGGGCCGGAGAGCACAGGGAAAGCAGATAGCACTGGAGGAGCTGAAGGGCAAGGGGGGGGGACTGGAGAGAAGTAAGGAAGGCGCAGGGTGTGGATAGCACTGGGGGGGGGGGCAGGGAAAACCAGGGGGTTAGGGAGCACAGGGTAGGGGGACTGGAGAGCACTGGGGGGGGGAACTGGAAATCACTTGGCCAGGGAGCACAGGGGGGTGGAGAGCATTAGGGGAGCCAGAAAGCATAGGGGGAGATCAAAAGCACTGTGGGGACTTGAAGAGCAGGGGGGGACTTGAAGAGCAGGGGGGGGGGACTTGAAGAGCAGGGGGGGGGGACTTGAAGAGCAGGGGGGGGGACTTGAAGAGCAGGGGGGGGGACTTGAAGAGCAGGGGGGGGGCTGAAGAGCAGGGGGGGCTGAAGAGCAGGGGGGGGTCTGAAAAGCAGGGGGGGGGTCTGAAGAGCAGGGGGGGGGTCTGAAGAGCAGGGGGGGGGTCTGAAGAGCAGGGGGGGGGGTCTGAAGAGCAGGGGGGGGGCTGAAGAGCACAAGGGGGGGCTAAGAGCAGGGGGGGAGGGTTAAGATCACTGGGGGGGGCAGTAAAATAAGTTGAATAGGAGGGGGATGGGACAGCTTAGCTGCATATAGAGAAATTGATATTTCTCCTGCAGCCGCAGAATGCCTGCAGAAGGGAGGAGGAGAGTCAGGCATCCATCCAGCGGCAGCAGGAGGAGGAAGAGGGAAACATCAAATCCTCTATATGAAGCCGCCCCATCCCCCTCCTATTCAGTAGCAGACAGTACACACGGCCGGTGACACCAGGGCTGCACAGCACTGAAGACACTGGCGTCGCGAGGAGCCGCGCTTACCTTCTCTCTCCGGCCTGTCGCCGCCCCCGCAAGCAGCCCGGAGTCAGAGTGAAGGAGCTGCCATCTGCAGCTGATTGCTTCCATGGCCGATCCTGCGAGTGCGGGCTGTGCTGCTGGCCGCGCCGGGCAGGACACCGGCTGCGGCGGGAAGGAACACACATACGAACTTCTCTTCACTTCCGGCTCCCTAGCCAATCAGCCTCCTGCTCAGGGGGGTGTGACTCACAGCAGAAGGCTGATTGGCCGCGGAGCCGGTGTAGCTGGCAAGAACACCGGCCGCGGCCGCCGCAGTGAGGGAAAATGACAGTCTGGCTTCTTTACATTCTACTGTCTGTGAGGAGTCGGACTAAGTGAGAGCGGGCGCCGCGGCCCACCGGGATTATGCCCGGTCCGCCCGATGGTCAGTCCGGCCCTGGGTATAGGGATGGCAGGGCCTTACGGGCAAAGTAATGCCGACTTGGCACCTGCCACTGTGGAACTGCACATTTTGCAAAGTCACGGAAGGGAGCAGACTCTACCAGGTTAAATGGTAACAGTTGCAGAGCCATTAGTTTTGCCAAACTACTGTTTAGATGCTGGGTATGTGGGTGGCGGGGAGTATACATTTTTTTTCGTTCCAGCATGTGTGGAATCAAAATTTGGCGTCTAGATGTTACAGCTGGTGGTGTGCTGGAGGTAGATGCGACACTGCCTGCTATATCATCATCCCTGTCAATGGAGGCTGCCAACAGGTGACGAGTGACTATAGCAGGGCCAGGAATAGACTGATGTGCAGGTGGAGCACGAGGAGCAGCGCGAGGAGGACTAGGAGGCCGACTGACCGATCTTTGGCCCTTTTGTGGGTTCTTCAAATGCTCCTGCCAACAGGCCAAGTGGTGGGTTGTCAAATGCCTGTTTAGGCAGCTTGTACCCAGGTGGTTTACATTTTTGCCACTTTTTATACCCTTCTGACAAATCTTGCAGATCGCAACTGTTCGGTCTGCATGGGATGTCTCAAAAAAGGCCCATCAAGAAGAGGTGTGTATAGTGGCCCGGGAGACAACAGGTGCGGCCTTAGATGGAGCGGGCCATATGCTCTCCCCTCTTGCTTGCTCTGCCTCCTCCTCAACCTCAGACCCAACATCAGACTCCATAAAGGACTGAGCATCAGGCTGGAGTAGATGGCCGACACTGTGGTCAAACAGCTCAGCTGACTCCTCTGCCATGTCTGAAGTTGGGTCTAAGGGAGGACGTGAGGTGGACATGGACTCATCTCTATTTGTTCTGCCAACTGCAGAAGACTGACCACTTTTCTCTGCCTGGGTCACTGTAGTTGTAGATGATGCCGATGATGAGGGTTTGGTAATATAGTCCACCACCTCCTGTACGTACTGTGGACGTATAGCTTGGCCACTGCTGGAGAACAATGCAAATGGTGGCCTGGCTGAGGACTGACCACCACGTCCACCCCTGCCTCTAGACACCCTAGAAGCTGTGCCCCTTTCCGCAGCAGGGCCACGTATGCCTTTTCTTGGTCTACCTGGCATATTTGTCACTGAGGCGTTGGCAACTCTGTGCAGTGAAAAACGCACACTGCTATGCGACCCACAGTTGTCGCTGAATACAGCACAGCAGATGTGTGTCACGCACAGTTGCAAAGCCTTTTGCACAGTGGACCTAACGCTTTCAAGAACAGGCATTAAGTTGTCACTGAGGCAATGTATTTTGCTGACTAGCAAACACGTATACCTGCTGTAGATATATCAGCACTGTGGAACGTGCTCACTACACAGAACCCTCACACTTTCACTTTCCCTACAGAAACTAGATTATTACATCTAACTACTGTGGTACAAAGTTCCCTAACTACACTAGATATCCCTTTCCTCACACTAAAAGAACAGCTCCATACAGCAGAAGACTGACACTGTCCCTTTATTTTTATTTTTTTTTCTAACTCAAAAAACCAGCACAATCGCTGTATTTCTAACTACACTGACTGGCTGTAAGCTGAATGCAATTCTGCTATATGGAGCTTTAGAAGCACTCGCCTATGCAGAAAACATAGTGTAGCAAAGCAGGAGTAAGAGAAATGTTTCCACTCTCTTCAACAGACTCTGTATCACTGTGCTATGGGTTAGGCGGGGCTATCTTATATACTGTGGGGCGTATTCACTTCTGATTGGAACCTGGTCTCCGTAGTCAGTCCAATCACGTTCCCAGAAGACTCCTGCCCCCTCATTGGCTTTTGCTGATGTTTCTGGGCCAATCACAGGCTTTTAAAGCCCAGTTCCTGTACCAGTGCATTTTGGGCGGTTCTGGTGGCCGAATTCCGAACTTTTACCGCAAAAAGTTCGGAATTCGGCCGAATTTCGAACACCCAATGTTCGGGTCGAACCGATGGTCGACCCAAACCGTTCGATCATCCCTACGGGTTAGTACTCGGATGGGAGACCATCTGGGAATACCAGGTGCTGTAGGCTTTTGGCTTTTCCTTTATTCGTTTCCTTTATGACTATTTTTGTCTTTATAGTCTTAAAACGCTTGTTTTAGACAAGATAATTGCATTTGGTCTCCAATGGCCTGAAAAATATTTTTTTGATCAAAATGACTCTGTTTTGGTCTCCAAGTGTCAAAAAAAGCCTTTTTTAGTGAGAATAACTGCATTTGATCACCAAAGATCTGGAAAAAATGTTTTAGTCAAAATGACTGTATTTTCGGCTTTCAGAGTCTTAAAACGCTGGTTTTAGACCAGATAACTGCATTTGGTAAACCAATGGCCTGAAAAAAAATTTTTGGTCAAAATTACATTATTTTGGTCTCCAAGTGTCTAAAAAGCCTTTTTTAGTCAAAATAACTACATTTGTTCACCAAAGGTCTGACTTTTTTTTTCTGTCAAAACTTTCATCTTTTCGTCTTTTAGAGTCTTAAACAGCCGCTTTTTAGACAAGATTGTGGTAACCAATAGCCTGAAAAAAAATTTTTGGTCAAAATGACTCTATTTTGGTGTTCAAGTGTCTAAAAAGCCTACAAGCCTTTTAAGACTCTAAAAGACAAAAATACAGTCATTTTGACTAAATTTTTTTTCAGGGGGGCGTGGCTGAGCTGCGGGTGTGAGCGGACGTGCATGCTGTGAGCTCTGCTGTTGATCCTGGTAGTTATCCTGTGTAACTCCTTATCCTGCTCCGATTTCTACCGTCAGTCGGTGCCCTGTGTTCCCTGGAGTGCGGTGATCACCCGGTGAGTCCTCCATCTTCTCTCCGTGATGTCTAAGAAGGGAATCCGCACAGGCCGGCCCGATCCAAGAGCAGCGCGCAGCACAGAAGGCCACATATCTGGAGGCTGCTCAAAAGCTTTTTGCTAAGCCTTCTGCCCGGGACCCCCAAACTCTATCTGAGGACCATCGATCCGGCTCACCGAGGTCGCATTCAGACACGGATGACACTGTTCCCTTAGGGGATCTCTCCCGCCAGATTGCTGATTGCAGCAGATGCAGACCAGGCCCCGAGGCAATCATCTCCTACCCCGGACACAGAACCCACGTTGCGGGACATTATGGCTGCGGTTACCACCTGTACCACCTCAATTACGGCCCTGACAGCGGAGTTAAAGGGGGTCAAGTCTGAGATATCGTTCCCAAGATAACTGCATTTGGTCTACAATGGCCTGAAAAAATTGTTTGGTCAAAATGACTCTAATTTGGTCTCCAAGTGTCTAAAAAGCCTTTATTCGTCAAAATAACTGCATTTGGTCACCAAAGGTCTGAAAATTGTTTTTAGTCAAAATGACTGTATTTTCGCCTTTTAGAGTCTTAAAAAGCCGGTTTTAGACAAGATAATTGCATTTCGTAACCAATGGCCTGATAAATCTTTTTGGTCAAAATGACTCTATTTTGGTTTTTCAAGTGTCAAAAAAGCCTTTTTTAGTCAGAATAACTGCATTTGATCACCAAAGATCTGGAAAAAATGTTTTAGTCAAAATGACTGTATTTTCAGCTTTTAGAGTCTTAAAACGCCGGTTTTAGACCAGATAACTGCATTTGGTAAACCAATGGCCTGAAAAAAAAATTTTGGTCAAAATTACATTATTTTGGTCTCCAAGTGTCTAAAAAGCCTTTTTTAGTCAAAATAACTACATTTGGTCACCAAAGGTCTGATTTTTTTTTGTCAAAATTTTCGTCTTTTCGTCTTTTAGAGTCTTAAACAGCCGCTTTTTAGACAAGATAACTGCATGTGGTAACCAATAGCCTGAAAACATTTTTTTTTGGTCAAAATTACTCTATTTTGGTTTTCAAGTGTCTAAAAAGCCTACAAGCCTTTTAAGACTCTAAAAGACAAAAATACAGTCATTTTGACTAAATTTTTTTCAGGGGGGCGTGGCCGAGCTGCGGGTGTGAGCGGACGTGCATGCTGTGAGCTCCGCTGTTGATCCTGGTAGTTATCCTGTGTAACTCGTTAGCCCTGTGTTCCCTGGAGTGCGGTGATCACCCTGTGAGTCCTCCATCTTCTCTCCGTGATGTCTAAGAAGGGTAAAGAGGGAAATCCGCACAGGCCGGCCCGATCCAAGATGGCGGCGCCTCGCAGCGCGCAGCACAGAAGGCAACATATCTGGAGGCTGCTCAAAAGCTTTTTGCTAAGCCTGCTGCCCGGGACCCCCAAACTCTATCTGAGGACCATCGATCCGGCTCACCGGGGTCGCATTCAGACACGGATGACACTGTTCCCTTAGGGGATCTCTCCCGCCAGATTGCTGATTGGGAGGCAGCAGATGCAGACCAGGCCCCGAGGCAATCATCTCCTACCCCGGACACAGAACCCACGTTGCGGGACATTATGGCTGCGGTTACCACCTGTACCACCTCAATTACGGCCCTGACAGCGGAGTTAAAGGGGGTCAAGGCTGAGATATCGTTCATGAGACATGATATGCAGAAATTGAGGGAGAGGACAGCGGCAGTGGAAGGCAGGGTCAGCTCCCTGGAGGATGACATGGCGCCTTTGCAAAGGGAAGTGAAACATACTGCCCTGCTCTCAGCCCAGCAAGCTGCACGTCTGGATGACTTGGAGAATAGGATGAGACGGAGTAATATCAGAGCAATTGGGATCCCTGAGCGGGCGGAAGGTAAAGATCCTGTGGCTTTCATTGAACAATGGCTGCTCTCTACTTTTGGGCAAGAATCCTTTACTTCCATGTTTTCAGTGGAACGTGCTCATAGGGTGCCTATGCGACTTCTTCCTCCTGGAGATCCCCCCCCCCGCGCACTTTCATCTTCAAATTCCTCAATTCCAGGGGAATGCAGGGGAGGCTCAAGATTGACAACTCAAGGATCTCCCTGTTCCCAGATTACTCTGCGGTGGTGCAGAAACAGCGTGCGAAATTCGTAGAGGTCAAGAGGAGATTGCGGGACTTGAATGTTTAATACGCTATGCTGTACCCTTCCAGGCTCCGGGTGGTGGTCCGGGATGAGGTGTTGTTCTTTGACAAGCCTTCTGCTGCTGTTCAATGGCTGGATGCTAATGGTGGGGCCCTGCGGGCGGCCACTTCCCCCAGGCGAGAAGACCTTTGAGGATCGTTTCTACTTTTTGGAACTTTTGTACTCTTTTCGGCCGGTCATGGATCCTTTCGGTTCTCCTGCCTATACCTGGCACTTGATGTTACACACACTTTTCCTGTTATGATGGGAGCTCTTCTGCTGCACTAATGGTTGCTACCTCTCACATGGTTGCTAATTTTGAGGAGACTACACTGGCATCGGTGGTCCCTCTCCGGTTTCCCCCCCTTGGTCATGACTGGACATGCCCTATTGACTCGTCCCTTCCCCCACACGTGGCAGACGTGTATTGCCTTTTTGTTCCCCCCCTTTTTGCCTTTTTTCTGGTCCTGGACTTTGGTTCGATTTTTGCTTTTCCTGCATGTACTTTGTCGCTCTACTGCTATTATTTTACCCTATGCTGTGGATGTTCCTATTGACTGTTCTCTATGCTGGGGCTGCACCGGTACTGTGTGGGCTGGGCGACTACTCCTGTTGCTCTCTCTATATAGCTGGGCTGTGCTGATGGGGTGTAGTGGGTTCACCCTTTCTGGGTGCCCTCTTTCGCCTCCCTGGCCGGGTTGCCTGACGCTCCGTGTATGGCTACATTTTGACTATGGCTGATAATATTTGTGTGATGTCCTGGAATGTGCGGGGCCTCGGCAACCCGGTAAAGAGGACGGCGGTGCTCCGCACCATCAAACACCTGCAGGCAGATGTGGTTTGCCTGCAGGAGACCCATATGTCTCCTTCCACTTCCCTGTGTCTAGCTCCTAGCGTATTTAGTCACCAGTTCCACTCTGTTTACTCCACTTATTCGAGAGGGGTGTGTATTTTGATTAAGAAGGGGGTACGGTTTCTATGCTCAAAGTCTGTGATTGACCCTGAGGGCCGGTTTGTTTTATCCTGCCAACTAGCAAGCCTTAGGTGTGTACTTGTGCCCCCCCCCCCGTATTCTGCAGGGGTACTTAAACTTATCGTGCCACATATTGCTCAACTTCCTGATGTGCCCCTGCTGATGTTGGGGGACTTTACTGCTGTACTTGACTCTGCCTGGGATAGGTTTTCCTCTCACTCCGGTGGACCTATGCTGGCCGGGGGGGCTACGCCCCTTGCTCAGTTGGTGGGTGAACTCGGACTGACAGATGTCTGGAGGATGGGCCATCCTGAGGTATGAAAGTTTTCGTGCTTCTCGGCGTCACACTCGGGATTGTCTAGGATAGATCTGGGGCTGGGTAATGGTTCGCTACTGCCTCTGGTGGTCGTGGCGGGGAAATCCCTTTGGAAACTCAATGCATTCTGGCTGACGCTCTTTCCTAGTCCTGATCCCCTGCCACCCAAACTAACGTCCTTTTTTGCTGACAATTTGGAATCCGCAGAGGTGGGGGTGGTGTGGGATGCGGCTAAGGCATTCATGGGAGGTCAGTTTATACGTACGGTTAATGCCATTAAAACGGACACCAGGCAATGGGAGAATACTGTGTTGGACGCAGTGACTAGAGCGGAGGAAACTTATGTTAGGGACCCGTCAGATGATACTCAGAGGTCGTGGCTGGCTGCCCAATCTATGGCCAAGTCGGTCTCGATTCAAAAGGCTGAAAACAAGCGCTTCTTCTTGCAGCAGAGGTATTTTGAGAAGGGAGAAAACACGGGTCATATGTTGGCCATGCTGGTTCGCTCGCGGCAGCCTGCGGCATTTATACCCCAGATTAAGGATCCTCAGGGGGTGCTCTGGCATGCCACGGCTGACATACGGAGAGTACTTGGGAAGTTTTATGCTGATCTTTACTCCTCTAAGATCTCGGCTGACTCACGAGAAATTGCTGATTTTTTTGGCTTCCTGCGATTTGCCTTCTCTGTCTGCCTGGGACGTGGCTGTGCTTGGGGCCCCCCTTACGGAAAACGAACTTTATGCGGCCTTGAAATCTACTAAGCCTGGTAAATCTCCGGGGGCTGATGGTATCCCGTCGGAGGTTTACAGCCGATACGCTGAACAGTTGGTGCCCGTGCTGCTGCGGGTATATAACGAAGCCTTCCGTATTGGCCGCTGTTAGGAATGCTTCCTGAGCACACTGATGTGCTGTCATGAATCTGCAATCTAAAGGGTTAACCTAGAGCAGACTAATTGCAGTAATTGGCAAACAGGCTGCCTTATGCGGGACACTATGGCTGCGGTTACCAACTGTACCACCTCAATTACGGCCCTGACAGCGGAGTTAAAGGGGGTCAAGTCTGAGATATCGTTCATGAGGCATGATATGCAGAAATTGAGGGAGAGGACAGTGGCAGTGGAAGGCAGGGTCAGCTCCCTGGAGGATGACATGGCGCCTTTGCAAAGGGAAGTGAAACATACTGCCCTGCTCTCAGCCCAGCAAGCTG
>NW_028119544.1:0-45376 GCF_965119305.1 Pelophylax lessonae | reverse complement strand
ATCCACCTTTCCAAGTTTTTGGGGTTCATCTCATACTTCTGAAGATTTGAGGGTGCTGCCTGTTCCATACTCCTCCTCCTACTCCTCAACCATCCTTTTAGGGGTACAAACAATAGTAATTGGGGCCTAGTGTGGTGGTGTACGTGTGAGATACATACACTTTCTTTTTGATCATATTTTCTATTCCGCTATTCAATTAAAACCTTTGGGGATCAATTAAATTGCGTGATAGTCTGTGTCGGTATGTGTGAGATCCACCTTTCCAAGTTTTTGGGGTTCATCTCATACTTCTGAAGATTTGAGGGTGCTGCCTGTTCCATACTCCTCCTCCTACTCCTCAACCATCCTTTTAGGGGTACAAACAATAGTAATTGGGGCCTAGTGTGGTGGTGTACGTGTGAGATACATACACTTTCTTTTTGATCATATTTTCTATTCCGCTATTCAATTAAAACCTTTGGGGATCAATTAAATTGCGTTGATAGTCTGTGTCGGTACGTGTGAGATCCACCTTTCCAAGTTTTTGGGGTTCATCTCATACTTCTGAAGATTTGAGGGTGCTGCCTGTTCCATACTCCTCCTCCTACTGCTCAACCATCCTTTTAGGGGTACAAACAATAGTAATTGGGGCCTAGTGTGGTGGTGTACGTGTGAGATACATACACTTTCTTTTTGATCATATTTTCTATTCCGCTATTCAATTAAAACCTTTGGGGATCAATTAAATTGCGTGATAGTCTGTGTCGGTACGTGTGAGATCCACCTTTCCAAGTTTTTGGGGTTCATCTCATACTTCTGAAGATTTGAGGGTGCTGCCTGTTCCATACTCCTCCTCCTACTCCTCAACCATCCTTTTAGGGGTACAAACAATAGTAATTGGGGCCTAGTGTGGTGGTGTACGTGTGAGATACATACACTTTCTTTTTGATCATATTTTCTATTCCGCTATTCAATTAAAACCTTTGGGGATCAATTAAATTGCGTGATAGTCTGTGTCGGTATGTGTGAGATCCACCTTTCCAAGTTTTTGGGGTTCATCTCATACTTCTGAAGATTTGAGGGTGCTGCCTGTTCCATACTCCTCCTCCTACTCCTCAACCATCCTTTTAGGGGTACAAACAATAGTAATTGGGGCCTAGTGTGGTGGTGTACGTGTGAGATACATACACTTTCTTTTTGATCATATTTTCTATTCCGCTATTCAATTAAAACCTTTGGGGATCAATTAAATTGCGTGATAGTCTGTGTCGGTACGTGTGAGATCCACCTTTCCAAGTTTTTGGGGTTCATCTCATACTTCTGAAGATTTGAGGGTGCTGCCTGTTCCATACTCCTCCTCCTACTGCTCAACCATCCTTTTAGGGGTACAAACAATAGTAATTGGGGCCTAGTGTGGTGGTGTACGTGTGAGATACATACACTTTCTTTTTGATCATATTTTCTATTCCGCTATTCAATTAAAACCTTTGGGGATCAATTAAATTGCGTGATAGTCTGTGTCGGTACGTGTGAGATCCACCTTTCCAAGTTTTTGGGGTTCATCTCATACTTCTGAAGATTTGAGGGTGCTGCCTGTTCCATACTCCTCCTCCTACTGCTCAACCATCCTTTTAGGGGTACAAACAATAGTAATTGGGGCCTAGTGTGGTGGTGTACGTGTGAGATACATACACTTTCTTTTTGATCATATTTTCTATTCCGCTATTCAATTAAAACCTTTGGGGATCAATTAAATTGCGTGATAGTCTGTGTCGGTATGTGTGAGATCCACCTTTCCAAGTTTTTGGGGTTCATCTCATACTTCTGAAGATTTGAGGGTGCTGCCTGTTCCATACTCCTCCTCCTACTCCTCAACCATCCTTTTAGGGGTACAAACAATAGTAATTGGGGCCTAGTGTGGTGGTGTACGTGTGAGATACATACACTTTCTTTTTGATCATATTTTCTATTCCGCTATTCAATTAAAACCTTTGGGGATCAATTAAATTGCGTGATAGTCTGTGTCGGTACGTGTGAGATCCACCTTTCCAAGTTTTTGGGGTTCATCTCATACTTCTGAAGATTTGAGGGTGCTGCCTGTTCCATACTCCCCCTCCTACTGCTCAACCATCCTTTTAGGGGTACAAACAATAGTAATTGGGGCCTAGTGTGGTGGTGTACGTGTGAGATACATACACTTTCTTTTTGATCATATTTTCTATTCCGCTATTCAATTAAAACCTTTGGGGATCAATTAAATTGCGTGATAGTCTGTGTCGGTACGTGTGAGATCCACCTTTCCAAGTTTTTGGGGTTCATTTCATACTTCTGAAGATTTGAGGGTGCTGCCTGTTCCATACTCCTCCTCCTACTCCTCAACCATCCTTTTAGGGATACAAACAATAGTAATTGGGGCCTAGTGTGGTGGTGTACGTGTGAGATACATACACTTTCTTTTTGATCATATTTTCTATTCCGCTATTCAATTAAAACCTTTGGGGATCAATTAAATTGCGTGATAGTCTGTGTCGGTACGTGTGAGATCCACCTTTCCAAGTTTTTGGGGTTCATCTCATACTTCTGAAGATTTGAGGGTGCTGCCTGTTCCATACTCCTCCTCCTACTCCTCAACCATCCTTTTAGGGGTACAAACAATAGTAATTGGGGCCTAGTGTGGTGGTGTACGTGTGAGATACATACACTTTCTTTTTGATCATATTTTCTATTCCGCTATTCAATTAAAACCTTTGGGGATCAATTAAATTGCGTGATAGTCTGTGTCGGTACGTGTGAGATCCACCTTTCCAAGTTTTTGGAGTTCATCTCATACTTCTGAAGATTTGAGGGTGCTGCCTGTTCCATACTCCTCCTCCTACTCCTCAACCATCCTTTTAGGGGTACAAACAATAGTAATTGGGGTCTAGTGTGGTGGTGTACGTGTGAGATACATACACTTTCTTTTTGATCATATTTTCTATTCCGCTATTCAATTAAAACCTTTGGGGATCAATTAAATTGCGTGATAGTCTGTATCGGTACGTGTGAGATCCACCTTTCCAAGTTTTTGGGGTTCATCTCATACTTCTGAAGATTTGAGGGTGCTGCCTGTTCCATACTCCTCCTCCTACTCCTCAACCATCCTTTTAGGGGTACAAACAATAGTAATTGGGGCCTAGTGTGGTGGTGTACGTGTGAGATACATACACTTTCTTTTTGATCATATTTTCTATTCCGCTATTCAATTAAAACCTTTGGGGATCAATTAAATTGCGTGATAGTCTGTGTCGGTACGTGTGAGATCCACCTTTCCAAGTTTTTGGGGTTCATCTCATACTTCTGAAGATTTGAGGGTGCTGCCTGTTCCATACTCCTCCTCCTACTCCTCAACCATCCTTTTAGGGGTACAAACAATAGTAATTGGGGCCTAGTGTGGTGGTGTACGTGTGAGATACATACACTTTCTTTTTGATCATATTTTCTATTCCGCTATTCAATTAAAACCTTTGGGGATCAATTAAATTGCGTGATAGTCTGTGTCGGTACGTGTGAGATCCACCTTTCCAAGTTTTTGGGGTTCATCTCATACTTCTGAAGATTTGAGGGTGCTGCCTGTTCCATACTCCTCCTCCTACTCCTCAACCATCCTTTTAGGGGTACAAACAATAGTAATTGGGGCCTAGTGTGGTGGTGTACGTGTGAGATACATACACTTTCTTTTTGATCATATTTTCTATTCCGCTATTCAATTAAAACCTTTGGGGATCAATTAAATTGCGTTGATAGTCTGTGTCGGTACGTGTGAGATCCACCTTTCCAAGTTTTTGGGGTTCATCTCATACTTCTGAAGATTTGAGGGTGCTGCCTGTTCCATACTCCTCCTCCTACTCCTCAACCATCCTTTTAGGGGTACAAACAATAGTAATTGGGGCCTAGTGTGGTGGTGTACGTGTGAGATACATACACTTTCTTTTTGATCATATTTTCTATTCCGCTATTCAATTAAAACCTTTGGGGATCAATTAAATTGCGTGATAGTCTGTGTCGGTACGTGTGAGATCCACCTTTCCAAGTTTTTGGGGTTCATCTCATACTTCTGAAGATTTGAGGGTGCTGCCTGTTCCATACTCCTCCTCCTACTCCTCAACCATCCTTTTAGGGGTACAAACAATAGTAATTGGGGCCTAGTGTGGTGGTGTACGTGTGAGATACATACACTTTCTTTTTGATCATATTTTCTATTCCGCTATTCAATTAAAACCTTTGGGGATCAATTAAATTGCGTGATAGTCTGTGTTGGTACGTGTGAGATCCACCTTTCCAAGTTTTTGGGGTTCATCTCATACTTCTGAAGATTTGAGGGTGCTGCCTGTTCCATACTCCTCCTCCTACTCCTCAACCATCCTTTTAGGGGTACAAACAATAGTAATTGGGGCCTAGTGTGGTGGTGTACGTGTGAGATACATACACTTTCCTTTTGATCATATTTTCTATTCCGCTATTCAATTAAAACCTTTGGGGATCAATTAAATTGCGTGATAGTCTGTGTCGGTACGTGTGAGATCCACCTTTCCAAGTTTTTGGGGTTCATCTCATACTTCTGAAGATTTGAGGGTGCTGCCTGTTCCATACTCCTCCTCCTACTCCTCAACCATCCTTTTAGGGGTACCAACAATAGTAATTGGGGCCTAGTGTGGTGGTGTACGTGTGAGATACATACACTTTCTTTTTGATCATATTTTCTATTCCGCTATTCAATTAAAACCTTTGGGGATCAATTAAATTGCGTGATAGTCTGTGTCGGTACGTGTGAGATCCACCTTTCCAAGTTTTTGGGGTTCATCTCATACTTCTGAAGATTTGAGGGTGCTGCCTGTTCCATACTCCTCCTCCTACTCCTCAACCATCCTTTTAGGGGTACAAACAATAGTAATTGGGGTCTAGTGTGGTGGTGTACGTGTGAGATACATACACTTTCTTTTTGATCATATTTTCTATTCCGCTATTCAATTAAAACCTTTGGGGATCAATTAAATTGCGTGATAGTCTGTATCGGTACGTGTGAGATCCACCTTTCCAAGTTTTTGGGGTTCATCTCATACTTCTGAAGATTTGAGGGTGCTGCCTGTTCCATACTCCTCCTCCTACTGCTCAACCATCCTTTTAGGGGTACAAACAATAGTAATTGGGGCCTAGTGTGGTGGTGTACGTGTGAGATACATACACTTTCTTTTTGATCATATTTTCTATTCCGCTATTCAATTAAAACCTTTGGGGATCAATTAAATTGCGTGATAGTCTGTGTCGGTACGTGTGAGATCCACCTTTCCAAGTTTTTGGGGTTCATCTCATACTTCTGAAGATTTGAGGGTGCTGCCTGTTCCATACTCCTCCTCCTACTCCTCAACCATCCTTTTAGGGGTACAAACAATAGTAATTGGGGCCTAGTGTGGTGGTGTACGTGTGAGATACATACACTTTCTTTTTGATCATATTTTCTATTCCGCTATTCAATTAAAACCTTTGGGGATCAATTAAATTGCGTGATAGTCTGTGTCGGTACGTGTGAGATCCACCTTTCCAAGTTTTTGGGGTTCATCTCATACTTCTGAAGATTTGAGGGTGCTGCCTGTTCCATACTCCTCCTCCTACTCCTCAACCATCCTTTTAGGGGTACAAACAATAGTAATTGGGGCCTAGTGTGGTGGTGTACGTGTGAGATACATACACTTTCTTTTTGATCATATTTTCTATTCCGCTATTCAATTAAAACCTTTGGGGATCAATTAAATTGCGTGATAGTCTGTGTCGGTACGTGTGAGATCCACCTTTGCAAGTTTTTGGGGTTCATCTCATACTTCTGAAGATTTGAGGGTGCTGCCTGTTCCATACTCCTCCTCCTACTCCTCAACCATCCTTTTAGGGGTACAAACAATAGTAATTGGGGCCTAGTGTGCTGGTGTACGTGTGAGATACATACACTTTCTTTTTGATCATATTTTCTATTCCGCTATTCAATTAAAACCTTTGGGGATCAATTAAATTGCGTGATAGTCTGTGTCGGTACGTGTGAGATCCACCTTTCCAAGTTTTTGGGGTTCATCTCATACTTCTGAAGATTTGAGGGTGCTGCCTGTTCCATACTCCTCCTCCTACTCCTCAACCATCCTTTTAGGGGTACAAACAATAGTAATTGGGGCCTAGTGTGGTGGTGTACGTGTGAGATACATACACTTTCTTTTTGATCATATTTTCTATTCCGCTATTCAATTAAAACCTTTGGGGATCAATTAAATTGCGTGATAGTCTGTGTCGGTACGTGTGAGATCCACCTTTCCAAGTTTTTGGGGTTCATCTCATACTTCTGAAGATTTGAGGGTGCTGCCTGTTCCATACTCCTCCTCCTACTCCTCAACCATCCTTTTAGGGGTACAAACAATAGTAATTGGGGCCTAGTGGGGTGGTGTACGTGTGAGATACATACACTTTCTTTTTGATCATATTTTCTATTCCGCTATTCAATTAAAACCTTTGGGGATCAATTAAATTGCGTGATAGTCTGTGTCGGTACGTGTGAGATCCACCTTTCCAAGTTTTTGGGGTTCATCTCATACTTCTGAAGATTTAAGGGTGCTGCCTGTTCCATACTCCTCCTCCTACTCCTCAACCATCCTTTTAGGGGTACAAACAATAGTAATTGGGGCCTAGTGTGGTGGTGTACGTGTGAGATACATACACTTTCTTTTTGATCATATTTTCTATTCCGCTATTCAATTAAAACCTTTGGGGATCAATTAAATTGCGTGATAGTCTGTGTCGGTACGTGTGAGATCCACCTTTCCAAGTTTTTGGGGTTCATCTCATACTTCTGAAGATTTGAGGGTGCTGCCTGTTCCATACTCCTCCTCCTACTCCTCAACCATCCTTTTAGGGGTACAAACAATAGTAATTGGGGCCTAGTGTGGTGGTGTACGTGTGAGATACATACACTTTCTTTTTGATCATATTTTCTATTCCGCTATTCAATTAAAACCTTTGGGGATCAATTAAATTGCATGATAGTCTGTGTCGGTACGTGTGAGATCCACCTTTCCAAGTTTTTGGGGTTCATCTCATACTTCTGAAGATTTGAGGGTGCTGCCTGTTCCATACTCCTCCTCCTACTCCTCAACCATCCTTTTAGGGGTACCAACAATAGTAATTGGGGCCTAGTGTGGTGGTGTACGTGTGAGATACATACACTTTCTTTTTGATCATATTTTCTATTCCGCTATTCAATTAAAACCTTTGGGGATCAATTAAATTGCGTGATAGTCTGTGTCGGTACGTGTGAGATCCACCTTTCCAAGTTTTTGGGGTTCATCTCATACTTCTGAAGATTTGAGGGTGCTGCCTGTTCCATACTCCTCCTCCTACTCCTCAACCATCCTTTTAGGGGTACAAACAATAGTAATTGGGGTCTAGTGTGGTGGTGTACGTGTGAGATACATACACTTTCTTTTTGATCATATTTTCTATTCCGCTATTCAATTAAAACCTTTGGGGATCAATTAAATTGCGTGATAGTCTGTATCGGTACGTGTGAGATCCACCTTTCCAAGTTTTTGGGGTTCATCTCATACTTCTGAAGATTTGAGGGTGCTGCCTGTTCCATACTCCTCCTCCTACTCCTCAACCATCCTTTTAGGGGTACAAACAATAGTAATTGGGGCCTAGTGTGGTGGTGTACGTGTGAGATACATACACTTTCTTTTTGATCATATTTTCTATTCCGCTATTCAATTAAAACCTTTGGGGATCAATTAAATTGCGTGATAGTCTGTGTCGGTACGTGTGAGATCCACCTTTCCAAGTTTTTGGGGTTCATCTCATACTTCTGAAGATTTGAGGGTGCTGCCTGTTCCATACTCCTCCGCCTACTGCTCAACCATCCTTTTAGGGGTACAAACAATAGTAATTGGGGCCTAGTGTGGTGGTGTACGTGTGAGATACATACACTTTCTTTTTGATCATATTTTCTATTCCGCTATTCAATTAAAACCTTTGGGGATCAATTAAATTGCGTGATAGTCTGTGTCGGTACATGTGAGATCCACCTTTCCAAGTTTTTGGGGTTCATCTCATACTTCTGAAGATTTGAGGGTGCTGCCTGTTCCATACTCCTCCTCCTACTCCTCAACCATCCTTTTAGGGGTACAAACAATAGTAATTGGGGCCTAGTGTGGTGGTGTACGTGTGAGATACATACACTTTCTTTTTGATCATATTTTCTATTCCGCTATTCAATTAAAACCTTTGGGGATCAATTAAATTGCGTGATAGTCTGTGTCGGTACGTGTGAGATCCACCTTTCCAAGTTTTTGGGGTTCATCTCATACTTCTGAAGATTTGAGGGTGCTGCCTGTTCCATACTCCTCCTCCTACTGCTCAACCATCCTTTTAGGGGTACAAACAATAGTAATTGGGGCCTAGTGTGGTGGTGTACGTGTGAGATACATACACTTTCTTTTTGATCATATTTTCTATTCCGCTATTCAATTAAAACCTTTGAGGATCAATTAAATTGCGTGATAGTCTGTGTCGGTACGTGTGAGATCCACCTTTCCAAGTTTTTGGGGTTCATCTCATACTTCTGAAGATTTGAGGGTGCTGCCTGTTCCATACTCCTCCTCCTACTCCTCAACCATCCTTTTAGGGGTACAAACAATAGTAATTGGGGCCTAGTGTGGTGGTGTACGTGTGAGATACATACACTTTCTTTTTGATCATATTTTCTATTCCGCTATTCAATTAAAACCTTTGGGGATCAATTAAATTGCGTGATAGTCTGTGTCGGTACGTGTGAGATCCACCTTTCCAAGTTTTTGGGGTTCATCTCATACTTCTGAAGATTTGAGGGTGCTGCCTGTTCCATACTCCTCCTCCTACTCCTCAACCATCCTTTTAGGGGTACCAACAATAGTAATTGGGGCCTAGTGTGGTGGTGTACGTGTGAGATACATACACTTTCTTTTTGATCATATTTTCTATTCCGCTATTCAATTAAAACCTTTGGGGATCAATTAAATTGCGTGATAGTCTGTGTCGGTACGTGTGAGATCCACCTTTCCAAGTTTTTGGGGTTCATCTCATACTTCTGAAGATTTGAGGGTGCTGCCTGTTCCATACTCCTCCTCCTACTCCTCAACCATCCTTTTAGGGATACAAACAATAGTAATTGGGGTCTAGTGTGGTGGTGTACGTGTGAGATACATACACTTTCTTTTTGATCATATTTTCTATTCCGCTATTCAATTAAAACCTTTGGGGATCAATTAAATTGCGTGATAGTCTGTGTCGGTACGTGTGAGATCCACCTTTCCAAGTTCTTGGGGTTCATCTCATACTTCTGAAGATTTGAGGGTGCTGCCTGTTCCATACTCCTCCTCCTACTCCTCAACCATCCTTTTAGGGGTACAAACAATAGTAATTGGGGCCTAGTGTGGTGGTGTACGTGTGAGATACATACACTTTCTTTTTGATCATATTTTCTATTCCGCTATTCAATTAAAACCTTTGGGGATCAATTAAATTGCGTGATAGTCTGTGTCGGTACGTGTGAGATCCACCTTTCCAAGTTTTTGGGGTTCATCTCATACTTCTGAAGATTTGAGGGTGCTGCCTGTTCCATACTCCTCCTCCTACTGCTCAACCATCCTTTTAGGGGTACAAACAATAGTAATTGGGGCCTAGTGTGGTGGTGTACGTGTGAGATACATACACTTTCTTTTTGATCATATTTTCTATTCCGCTATTCAATTAAAACCTTTGGGGATCAATTAAATTGCGTGATAGTCTGTGTCGGTACGTGTGAGATCCACCTTTCCAAGTTTTTGGGGTTCATCTCATACTTCTGAAGATTTGAGGGTGCTGCCTGTTCCATACTCCTCCTCCTACTCCTCAACCATCCTTTTAGGGGTACAAACAATAGTAATTGGGGCCTAGTGTGGTGGTGTACGTGTGAGATACATACACTTTCTTTTTGATCATATTTTCTATTCCGCTATTCAATTAAAACCTTTGGGGATCAATTAAATTGCGTGATAGTCTGTGTCGGTACGTGTGAGATCCACCTTTCCAAGTTTTTGGGGTTCATCTCATACTTCTGAAGATTTGAGGGTGCTGCCTGTTCCATACTCCTCCTCCTACTCCTCAACCATCCTTTTAGGGGTACAAACAATAGTAATTGGGGCCTAGTGTGGTGGTGTACGTGTGAGATACATACACTTTCTTTTTGATCATATTTTCTATTCCGCTATTCAATTAAAACCTTTGGGGATCAATTAAATTGCGTGATAGTCTGTGTCGGTACGTGTGAGATCCACCTTTGCAAGTTTTTGGGGTTCATCTCATACTTCTGAAGATTTGAGGGTGCTGCCTGTTCCATACTCCTCCTCCTACTCCTCAACCATCCTTTTAGGGGTACAAACAATAGTAATTGGGGCCTAGTGTGCTGGTGTACGTGTGAGATACATACACTTTCTTTTTGATCATATTTTCTATTCCGCTATTCAATTAAAACCTTTGGGGATCAATTAAATTGCGTGATAGTCTGTGTCGGTACGTGTGAGATCCACCTTTCCAAGTTTTTGGGGTTCATCTCATACTTCTGAAGATTTGAGGGTGCTGCCTGTTCCATACTCCTCCTCCTACTCCTCAACCATCCTTTTAGGGGTACAAACAATAGTAATTGGGGCCTAGTGTGGTGGTGTACGTGTGAGATACATACACTTTCTTTTTGATCATATTTTCTATTCCGCTATTCAATTAAAACCTTTGGGGATCAATTAAATTGCGTGATAGTCTGTGTCGGTACGTGTGAGATCCACCTTTCCAAGTTTTTGGGGTTCATCTCATACTTCTGAAGATTTGAGGGTGCTGCCTGTTCCATACTCCTCCTCCTACTCCTCAACCATCCTTTTAGGGGTACAAACAATAGTAATTGGGGCCTAGTGGGGTGGTGTACGTGTGAGATACATACACTTTCTTTTTGATCATATTTTCTATTCCGCTATTCAATTAAAACCTTTGGGAATCAATTAAATTGCGTGATAGTCTGTGTCGGTACGTGTGAGATCCACCTTTCCAAGTTTTTGGGGTTCATCTCATACTTCTGAAGATTTGAGGGTGCTGCCTGTTCCATACTCCTCCTCCTACTCCTCAACCATCCTTTTAGGGGTACAAACAATAGTAATTGGGGCCTAGTGTGGTGGTGTACGTGTGAGATACATACACTTTCTTTTTGATCATATTTTCTATTCCGCTATTCAATTAAAACCTTTGGGGATCAATTAAATTGCGTGATAGTCTGTGTCGGTACGTGTGAGATCCACCTTTCCAAGTTTTTGGGGTTCATCTCATACTTCTGAAGATTTGAGGGTGCTGCCTGTTCCATACTCCTCCTCCTACTCCTCAACCATCCTTTTAGGGGTACAAACAATAGTAATTGGGGCCTAGTGTGGTGGTGTACGTGTGAGATACATACACTTTCTTTTTGATCATATTTTCTATTCCGCTATTCAATTAAAACCTTTGGGGATCAATTAAATTGCATGATAGTCTGTGTCGGTACGTGTGAGATCCACCTTTCCAAGTTTTTGGGGTTCATCTCATACTTCTGAAGATTTGAGGGTGCTGCCTGTTCCATACTCCTCCTCCTACTCCTCAACCATCCTTTTAGGGGTACCAACAATAGTAATTGGGGCCTAGTGTGGTGGTGTACGTGTGAGATACATACACTTTCTTTTTGATCATATTTTCTATTCCGCTATTCAATTAAAACCTTTGGGGATCAATTAAATTGCGTGATAGTCTGTGTCGGTACGTGTGAGATCCACCTTTCCAAGTTTTTGGGGTTCATCTCATACTTCTGAAGATTTGAGGGTGCTGCCTGTTCCATACTCCTCCTCCTACTCCTCAACCATCCTTTTAGGGGTACAAACAATAGTAATTGGGGCCTAGTGTGGTGGTGTACGTGTGAGATACATACACTTTCTTTTTGATCATATTTTCTATTCCGCTATTCAATTAAAACCTTTGGGGATCAATTAAATTGCGTGATAGTCTGTGTCGGTACGTGTGAGATCCACCTTTCCAAGTTTTTGGGGTTCATCTCATACTTCTGAAGATTTGAGGGTGCTGCCTGTTCCATACTCCTCCTCCTACTGCTCAACCATCCTTTTAGGGGTACAAACAATAGTAATTGGGGCCTAGTGTGGTGGTGTACGTGTGAGATACATACACTTTCTTTTTGATCATATTTTCTATTCCGCTATTCAATTAAAACCTTTGGGGATCAATTAAATTGCGTGATAGTCTGTGTCGGTACATGTGAGATCCACCTTTCCAAGTTTTTGGGGTTCATCTCATACTTCTGAAGATTTGAGGGTGCTGCCTGTTCCATACTCCTCCTCCTACTCCTCAACCATCCTTTTAGGGGTACAAACAATAGTAATTGGGGCCTAGTGTGGTGGTGTACGTGTGAGATACATACACTTTCTTTTTGATCATATTTTCTATTCCGCTATTCAATTAAAACCTTTGGGGATCAATTAAATTGCGTGATAGTCTGTGTCGGTACGTGTGAGATCCACCTTTCCAAGTTTTTGGGGTTCATCTCATACTTCTGAAGATTTGAGGGTGCTGCCTGTTCCATACTCCTCCTCCTACTGCTCAACCATCCTTTTAGGGGTACAAACAATAGTAATTGGGGCCTAGTGTGGTGGTGTACGTGTGAGATACATACACTTTCTTTTTGATCATATTTTCTATTCTGCTATTCAATTAAAACCTTTGGGGATCAATTAAATTGCGTGATAGTCTGTGTCGGTACGTGTGAGATCCACCTTTCCAAGTTTTTGGGGTTCATCTCATACTTCTGAAGATTTGAGGGTGCTGCCTGTTCCATACTCCTCCTCCTACTCCTCAACCATCCTTTTAGGGGTACAAACAATAGTAATTGGGGCCTAGTGTGGTGGTGTACGTGTGAGATACATACACTTTCTTTTTGATCATATTTTCTATTCCGCTATTCAATTAAAACCTTTGGGGATCAATTAAATTGCATGATAGTCTGTGTCGGTACGTGTGAGATCCACCTTTCCAAGTTTTTGGGGTTCATCTCATACTTCTGAAGATTTGAGGGTGCTGCCTGTTCCATACTCCTCCTCCTACTCCTCAACCATCCTTTTAGGGGTACCAACAATAGTAATTGGGGCCTAGTGTGGTGGTGTACGTGTGAGATACATACACTTTCTTTTTGATCATATTTTCTATTCCGCTATTCAATTAAAACCTTTGGGGATCAATTAAATTGCGTGATAGTCTGTGTCGGTACGTGTGAGATCCACCTTTCCAAGTTTTTGGGGTTCATCTCATACTTCTGAAGATTTGAGGGTGCTGCCTGTTCCATACTCCTCCTCCTACTCCTCAACCATCCTTTTAGGGGTACAAACAATAGTAATTGGGGTCTAGTGTGGTGGTGTACGTGTGAGATACATACACTTTCTTTTTGATCATATTTTCTATTCCGCTATTCAATTAAAACCTTTGGGGATCAATTAAATTGCGTGATAGTCTGTATCGGTACGTGTGAGATCCACCTTTCCAAGTTTTTGGGGTTCATCTCATACTTCTGAAGATTTGAGGGTGCTGCCTGTTCCATACTCCTCCTCCTACTCCTCAACCATCCTTTTAGGGGTACAAACAATAGTAATTGGGGCCTAGTGTGGTGGTGTACGTGTGAGATACATACACTTTCTTTTTGATCATATTTTCTATTCCGCTATTCAATTAAAACCTTTGGGGATCAATTAAATTGCGTGATAGTCTGTGTCGGTACGTGTGAGATCCACCTTTCCAAGTTTTTGGGGTTCATCTCATACTTCTGAAGATTTGAGGGTGCTGCCTGTTCCATACTCCTCCTCCTACTGCTCAACCATCCTTTTAGGGGTACAAACAATAGTAATTGGGGCCTAGTGTGGTGGTGTACGTGTGAGATACATACACTTTCTTTTTGATCATATTTTCTATTCCGCTATTCAATTAAAACCTTTGGGTATCAATTAAATTGCGTGATAGTCTGTGTCGGTACATGTGAGATCCACCTTTCCAAGTTTTTGGGGTTCATCTCATAATTCTGAAGATTTGAGGGGGCTGCCTGTTCCATACTCCTCCTCCTACTCCTCAACCATCCTTTTAGGGGTACAAACAATAGTAATTGGGGCCTAGTGTGGTGGTGTACGTGTGAGATACATACACTTTCTTTTTGATCATATTTTCTATTCCGCTATTCAATTAAAACCTTTGGGGATCAATTAAATTGCGTGATAGTCTGTGTCGGTACGTGTGAGATCCACCTTTCCAAGTTTTTGGGGTTCATCTCATACTTCTGAAGATTTGAGGGTGCTGCCTGTTCCATACTCCTCCTCCTACTGCTCAACCATCCTTTTAGGGGTACAAACAATAGTAATTGGGGCCTAGTGTGGTGGTGTACGTGTGAGATACATACACTTTCTTTTTGATCATATTTTCTATTCCGCTATTCAATTAAAACCTTTGGGGATCAATTAAATTGCGTGATAGTCTGTGTCGGTACGTGTGAGATCCACCTTTCCAAGTTTTTGGGGTTCATCTCATACTTCTGAAGATTTGAGGGTGCTGCCTGTTCCATACTCCTCCTCCTACTCCTCAACCATCCTTTTAGGGGTACAAACAATAGTAATTGGGGCCTAGTGTGGTGGTGTACGTGTGAGATACATACACTTTCTTTTTGATCATATTTTCTATTCCGCTATTCAATTAAAACCTTTGGGGATCAATTAAATTGCGTGATAGTCTGTGTCGGTACGTGTGAGATCCACCTTTCCAAGTTTTTGGGGTTCATCTCATACTTCTGAAGATTTGAGGGTGCTGCCTGTTCCATACTCCTCCTCCTACTCCTCAACCATCCTTTTAGGGGTACAAACAATAGTAATTGGGGCCTAGTGTGGTGGTGTACGTGTGAGATACATACACTTTCTTTTTGTTCATATTTTCTATTCCGCTATTCAATTAAAACCTTTGGGGATCAATTAAATTGCGTGATAGTCTGTGTCGGTACGTGTGAGATCCACCTTTCCAAGTTTTTGGGGTTCATCTCATACTTCTGAAGATTTGAGGGTGCTGCCTGTTCCATACTCCTCCTTCTACTCCTCAACCATCCTTTTAGGGGTACAAACAATAGTAATTGGGGCCTAGTGTGGTGGTGTACGTGTGAGATACATACACTTTCTTTTTGATCATATTTTCTATTCCGCTATTCAATTAAAACCTTTGGGGATCAATTAAATTGCGTGATAGTCTGTGTCGGTACGTGTGAGATCCACCTTTCCAAGTTTTTGGGGTTCATCTCATACTTCTGAAGATTTGAGGGTGCTGCCTGTTCCATACTCCTCCTCCTACTCCTCAACCATCCTTTTAGGGGTACAAACAATAGTAATTGGGGCCTAGTGTGGTGGTGTACGTGTGAGATACATACACTTTCTTTTTGATCATATTTTCTATTCCGCTATTCAATTAAAACCTTTGGGGATCAATTAAATTGTGTGATAGTCTGTGTCGGTACGTGTGAGATCCACCTTTCCAAGTTTTTGGGGTTCATCTCATACTTCTGAAGATTTGAGGGTGCTGCCTGTTCCATACTCCTCCTCCTACTCCTCAACCATCCTTTTAGGGGTACCAACAATAGTAATTGGGGCCTAGTGTGGTGGTGTACGTGTGAGATACATACACTTTCTTTTTGATCATATTTTCTATTCCGCTATTCAATTAAAACCTTTGGGGATCAATTAAATTGCGTGATAGTCTGTGTCGGTACGTGTGAGATCCACCTTTCCAAGTTTTTGGGGTTCATCTCATACTTCTGAAGATTTGAGGGTGCTGCCTGTTCCATACTCCTCCTCCTACTCCTCAACCATCCTTTTAGGGATACAAACAATAGTAATTGGGGTCTAGTGTGGTGGTGTACGTGTGAGATACATACACTTTCTTTTTGATCATATTTTCTATTCCGCTATTCAATTAAAACCTTTGGGGATCAATTAAATTGCGTGATAGTCTGTGTCGGTACGTGTGAGATCCACCTTTCCAAGTTTTTGGGGTTCATCTCATACTTCTGAAGATTTGAGGGTGCTGCCTGTTCCATACTCCTCCTCCTACTCCTCAACCATCCTTTTAGGGGTACAAACAATAGTAATTGGGGCCTAGTGTGGTGGTGTACGTGTGAGATACATACACTTTCTTTTTGATCATATTTTCTATTCCGCTATTCAATTAAAACCTTTGGGGATCAATTAAATTGCGTGATAGTCTGTGTCGGTACGTGTGAGATCCACCTTTCCAAGTTTTTGGGGTTCATCTCATACTTCTGAAGATTTGAGGGTGCTGCCTGTTCCATACTCCTCCTCCTACTGCTCAACCATCCTTTTAGGGGTACAAACAATAGTAATTGGGGCCTAGTGTGGTGGTGTACGTGTGAGATACATACACTTTCTTTTTGATCATATTTTCTATTCCGCTATTCAATTAAAACCTTTGGGGATCAATTAAATTGCGTGATAGTCTGTGTCGGTACGTGTGAGATCCACCTTTCCAAGTTTTTGGGGTTCATCTCATACTTCTGAAGATTTGAGGGTGCTGCCTGTTCCATACTCCTCCTCCTACTCCTCAACCATCCTTTTAGGGGTACAAACAATAGTAATTGGGGCCTAGTGTGGTGGTGTACGTGTGAGATACATACACTTTCTTTTTGATCATATTTTCTATTCCGCTATTCAATTAAAACCTTTGGGGATCAATTAAATTGCGTGATAGTCTGTGTCGGTACGTGTGAGATCCACCTTTCCAAGTTTTTGGGGTTCATCTCATACTTCTGAAGATTTGAGGGTGCTGCCTGTTCCATACTCCTCCTCCTACTCCTCAACCATCCTTTTAGGGGTACAAACAATAGTAATTGGGGCCTAGTGTGGTGGTGTACGTGTGAGATACATACACTTTCTTTTTGATCATATTTTCTATTCCGCTATTCAATTAAAACCTTTGGGGATCAATTAAATTGCGTGATAGTCTGTGTCGGTACGTGTGAGATCCACCTTTCCAAGTTTTTGGGGTTCATCTCACACTTCTGAAGATTTGAGGGTGCTGCCTGTTCCATACTCCTCCTCCTACTCCTCAACCATCCTTTTAGGGGTACAAACAATAGTAATTGGGGCCTAGTGTGCTGGTGTACGTGTGAGATACATACACTTTCTTTTTGATCATATTTTCTATTCCGCTATTCAATTAAAACCTTTGGGGATCAATTAAATTGCGTGATAGTCTGTGTCGGTACGTGTGAGATCCACCTTTCCAAGTTTTTGGGGTTCATCTCATACTTCTGAAGATTTGAGGGTGCTGCCTGTTCCATACTCCTCCTCCTACTCCTCAACCATCCTTTTAGGGGTACAAACAATAGTAATTGGGGCCTAGTGTGGTGGTGTACGTGTGAGATACATACACTTTCTTTTTGATCATATTTTCTATTCCGCTATTCAATTAAAACCTTTGGGGATCAATTAAATTGCGTGATAGTCTGTGTCGGTACGTGTGAGATCCACCTTTCCAAGTTTTTGGGGTTCATCTCATACTTCTGAAGATTTGAGGGTGCTGCCTGTTCCATACTCCTCCTCCTACTCCTCAACCATCCTTTTAGGGGTACAAACAATAGTAATTGGGGCCTAGTGGGGTGGTGTACGTGTGAGATACATACACTTTCTTTTTGATCATATTTTCTATTCCGCTATTCAATTAAAACCTTTGGGGATCAATTAAATTGCGTGATAGTCTGTGTCGGTACGTGTGAGATCCACCTTTCCAAGTTTTTGGGGTTCATCTCATACTTCTGAAGATTTGAGGGTGCTGCCTGTTCCATACTCCTCCTCCTACTCCTCAACCATCCTTTTAGGGGTACAAACAATAGTAATTGGGGCCTAGTGTGGTGGTGTACGTGTGAGATACATACACTTTCTTTTTGATCATATTTTCTATTCCGCTATTCAATTAAAACCTTTGGGGATCAATTAAATTGCGTGATAGTCTGTGTCGGTACGTGTGAGATCCACCTTTCCAAGTTTTTGGGGTTCATCTCATACTTCTGAAGATTTGAGGGTGCTGCCTGTTCCATACTCCTCCTCCTACTGCTCAACCATCCTTTTAGGGGTACAAACAATAGTAATTGGGGCCTAGTGTGGTGGTGTATGTGTGAGATACATACACTTTCTTTTTGATCATATTTTCTATTCCGCTATTCAATTAAAACCTTTGGGGATCAATTAAATTGCGTGATAGTCTGTGTCGGTACGTGTGAGATCCACCTTTCCAAGTTTTTGGGGTTCATCTCATACTTCTGAAGATTTGAGGGTGCTGCCTGTTCCATACTCCTCCTCCTACTCCTCAACCATCCTTTTAGGGGTACAAACAATAGTAATTGGGGCCTAGTGTGGTGGTGTACGTGTGAGATACATACACTTTCTTTTTGATCATATTTTCTATTCCGCTATTCAATTAAAACCTTTGGGGATCAATTAAATTGCGTGATAGTCTGTGTCGGTATGTGTGAGATCCACCTTTCCAAGTTTTTGGGGTTCATCTCATACTTCTGAAGATTTGAGGGTGCTGCCTGTTCCATACTCCTCCTCCTACTCCTCAACCATCCTTTTAGGGGTACAAACAATAGTAATTGGGGCCTAGTGTGGTGGTGTACGTGTGAGATACATACACTTTCTTTTTGATCATATTTTCTATTCCGCTATTCAATTAAAACCTTTGGGGATCAATTAAATTGCGTTGATAGTCTGTGTCGGTACGTGTGAGATCCACCTTTCCAAGTTTTTGGGGTTCATCTCATACTTCTGAAGATTTGAGGGTGCTGCCTGTTCCATACTCCTCCTCCTACTGCTCAACCATCCTTTTAGGGGTACAAACAATAGTAATTGGGGCCTAGTGTGGTGGTGTACGTGTGAGATACATACACTTTCTTTTTGATCATATTTTCTATTCCGCTATTCAATTAAAACCTTTGGGGATCAATTAAATTGCGTGATAGTCTGTGTCGGTACGTGTGAGATCCACCTTTCCAAGTTTTTGGGGTTCATCTCATACTTCTGAAGATTTGAGGGTGCTGCCTGTTCCATACTCCTCCTCCTACTCCTCAACCATCCTTTTAGGGGTACAAACAATAGTAATTGGGGCCTAGTGTGGTGGTGTACGTGTGAGATACATACACTTTCTTTTTGATCATATTTTCTATTCCGCTATTCAATTAAAACCTTTGGGGATCAATTAAATTGCGTGATAGTCTGTGTCGGTATGTGTGAGATCCACCTTTCCAAGTTTTTGGGGTTCATCTCATACTTCTGAAGATTTGAGGGTGCTGCCTGTTCCATACTCCTCCTCCTACTCCTCAACCATCCTTTTAGGGGTACAAACAATAGTAATTGGGGCCTAGTGTGGTGGTGTACGTGTGAGATACATACACTTTCTTTTTGATCATATTTTCTATTCCGCTATTCAATTAAAACCTTTGGGGATCAATTAAATTGCGTGATAGTCTGTGTCGGTACGTGTGAGATCCACCTTTCCAAGTTTTTGGGGTTCATCTCATACTTCTGAAGATTTGAGGGTGCTGCCTGTTCCATACTCCTCCTCCTACTGCTCAACCATCCTTTTAGGGGTACAAACAATAGTAATTGGGGCCTAGTGTGGTGGTGTACGTGTGAGATACATACACTTTCTTTTTGATCATATTTTCTATTCCGCTATTCAATTAAAACCTTTGGGGATCAATTAAATTGCGTGATAGTCTGTGTCGGTACGTGTGAGATCCACCTTTCCAAGTTTTTGGGGTTCATTTCATACTTCTGAAGATTTGAGGGTGCTGCCTGTTCCATACTCCTCCTCCTACTCCTCAACCATCCTTTTAGGGGTACAAACAATAGTAATTGGGGCCTAGGGTGGTGGTGTACGTGTGAGATACATACACTTTCTTTTTGATCATATTTTCTATTCCGCTATTCAATTAAAACCTTTGGGGATCAATTAAATTGCGTGATAGTCTGTGTCGGTACGTGTGAGATCCACCTTTCCAAGTTTTTGGGGTTCATCTCATACTTCTGAAGATTTGAGGGTGCTGCCTGTTCCATACTCCTCCTCCTACTCCTCAACCATCCTTTTAGGGGTACAAACAATAGTAATTGGGGCCTAGTGTGGTTGTGTACGTGTGAGATACATACACTTTCTTTTTGATCATATTTTCTATTCCGCTATTCAATTAAAACCTTTGGGGATCAATTAAATTGCGTGATAGTCTGTGTCGGTACGTGTGAGATCCACCTTTCCAAGTTTTTGGGGTTCATCTCATACTTCTGAAGATTTGAGGGTGCTGCCTGTTCCATACTCCTCCTCCTACTCCTCAACCATCCTTTTAGGGGTACAAACAATAGTAATTGGGGCCTAGTGTGGTGGTGTACGTGTGAGATACATACACTTTCTTTTTGATCATATTTTCTATTCCGCTATTCAATTAAAACCTTTGGGGATCAATTAAATTGCGTTGATAGTCTGTGTCGGTACGTGTGAGATCCACCTTTCCAAGTTTTTGGGGTTCATCTCATACTTCTGAAGATTTGAGGGTGCTGCCTGTTCCATACTCCTCCTCCTACTGCTCAACCATCCTTTTAGGGGTACAAACAATAGTAATTGGGGCCTAGTGTGGTGGTGTACGTGTGAGATACATACACTTTCTTTCTGATCATATTTTCTATTCCGCTATTCAATTAAAACCTTTGGGGATCAATTAAATTGCGTGATAGTCTGTGTCGGTACGTGTGAGATCCACCTTTCCAAGTTTTTGGGGTTCATCTCATACTTCTGAAGATTTGAGGGTGCTGCCTGTTCCATACTCCTCCTCCTACTCCTCAACCATCCTTTTAGGGGTACAAACAATAGTAATTGGGGCCTAGTGTGGTGGTGTACGTGTGAGATACATACACTTTCTTTTTGATCATATTTTCTATTCCGCTATTCAATTAAAACCTTTGGGGATCAATTAAATTGCGTGATAGTCTGTGTCGGTACGTGTGAGATCCACCTTTCCAAGTTTTTGGGGTTCATCTCATACTTCTGAAGATTTGAGGGTGCTGCCTGTTCCATACTCCTCCTCCTACTGCTCAACCATCCTTTTAGGGGTACAAACAATAGTAATTGGGGCCTAGTGTGGTGGTGTATGTGTGAGATACATACACTTTCTTTTTGATCATATTTTCTATTCCGCTATTCAATTAAAACCTTTGGGGATCAATTAAATTGCGTGATAGTCTGTGTCGGTACGTGTGAGATCCACCTTTCCAAGTTTTTGGGGTTCATCTCATACTTCTGAAGATTTGAGGGTGCTGCCTGTTCCATACTCCTCCTCCTACTCCTCAACCATCCTTTTAGGGGTACAAACAATAGTAATTGGGGCCTAGTGTGGTGGTGTACGTGTGAGATACATACACTTTCTTTTTGATCATATTTTCTATTCCGCTATTCAATTAAAACCTTTGGGGATCAATTAAATTGCGTGATAGTCTGTGTCGGTATGTGTGAGATCCACCTTTCCAAGTTTTTGGGGTTCATCTCATACTTCTGAAGATTTGAGGGTGCTGCCTGTTCCATACTCCTCCTCCTACTCCTCAACCATCCTTTTAGGGGTACAAACAATAGTAATTGGGGCCTAGTGTGGTGGTGTACGTGTGAGATACATACACTTTCTTTTTGATCATATTTTCTATTCCGCTATTCAATTAAAACCTTTGGGGATCAATTAAATTGCGTTGATAGTCTGTGTCGGTACGTGTGAGATCCACCTTTCCAAGTTTTTGGGGTTCATCTCATACTTCTGAAGATTTGAGGGTGCTGCCTGTTCCATACTCCTCCTCCTACTGCTCAACCATCCTTTTAGGGGTACAAACAATAGTAATTGGGGCCTAGTGTGGTGGTGTACGTGTGAGATACATACACTTTCTTTTTGATCATATTTTCTATTCCGCTATTCAATTAAAACCTTTGGGGATCAATTAAATTGCGTGATAGTCTTTGTCGGTACGTGTGAGATCCACCTTTCCAAGTTTTTGGGGTTCATCTCATACTTCTGAAGATTTGAGGGTGCTGCCTGTTCCATACTCCTCCTCCTACTCCTCAACCATCCTTTTAGGGGTACAAACAATAGTAATTGGGGCCTAGTGTGGTGGTGTACGTGTGAGATACATACACTTTCTTTTTGATCATATTTTCTATTCCGCTATTCAATTAAAACCTTTGGGGATCAATTAAATTGCGTGATAGTCTGTGTCGGTATGTGTGAGATCCACCTTTCCAAGTTTTTGGGGTTCATCTCATACTTCTGAAGATTTGAGGGTGCTGCCTGTTCCATACTCCTCCTCCTACTCCTCAACCATCCTTTTAGGGGTACAAACAATAGTAATTGGGGCCTAGTGTGGTGGTGTACGTGTGAGATACATACACTTTCTTTTTGATCATATTTTCTATTCCGCTATTCAATTAAAACCTTTGGGGATCAATTAAATTGCGTGATAGTCTGTGTCGGTACGTGTGAGATCCACCTTTCCAAGTTTTTGGGGTTCATCTCATACTTCTGAAGATTTGAGGGTGCTGCCTGTTCCATACTCCTCCTCCTACTGCTCAACCATCCTTTTAGGGGTACAAACAATAGTAATTGGGGCCTAGTGTGGTGGTGTACGTGTGAGATACATACACTTTCTTTTTGATCATATTTTCTATTCCGCTATTCAATTAAAACCTTTGGGGATCAATTAAATTGCGTGATAGTCTGTGTCGGTACGTGTGAGATCCACCTTTCCAAGTTTTTGGGGTTCATTTCATACTTCTGAAGATTTGAGGGTGCTGCCTGTTCCATACTCCTCCTCCTACTCCTCAACCATCCTTTTAGGGGTACAAACAATAGTAATTGGGGCCTAGGGTGGTGGTGTACGTGTGAGATACATACACTTTCTTTTTGATCATATTTTCTATTCCGCTATTCAATTAAAACCTTTGGGGATCAATTAAATTGCGTGATAGTCTGTGTCGGTACGTGTGAGATCCACCTTTCCAAGTTTTTGGGGTTCATCTCATACTTCTGAAGATTTGAGGGTGCTGCCTGTTCCATACTCCTCCTCCTACTCCTCAACCATCCTTTTAGGGGTACAAACAATAGTAATTGGGGCCTAGTGTGGTTGTGTACGTGTGAGATACATACACTTTCTTTTTGATCATATTTTCTATTCCGCTATTCAATTAAAACCTTTGGGGATCAATTAAATTGCGTGATAGTCTGTGTCGGTACGTGTGAGATCCACCTTTCCAAGTTTTTGGGGTTCATCTCATACTTCTGAAGATTTGAGGGTGCTGCCTGTTCCATACTCCTCCTCCTACTCCTCAACCATCCTTTTAGGGGTACAAACAATAGTAATTGGGGCCTAGTGTGGTGGTGTACGTGTGAGATACATACACTTTCTTTTTGATCATATTTTCTATTCCGCTATTCAATTAAAACCTTTGGGGATCAATTAAATTGCGTTGATAGTCTGTGTCGGTACGTGTGAGATCCACCTTTCCAAGTTTTTGGGGTTCATCTCATACTTCTGAAGATTTGAGGGTGCTGCCTGTTCCATACTCCTCCTCCTACTGCTCAACCATCCTTTTAGGGGTACAAACAATAGTAATTGGGGCCTAGTGTGGTGGTGTACGTGTGAGATACATACACTTTCTTTCTGATCATATTTTCTATTCCGCTATTCAATTAAAACCTTTGGGGATCAATTAAATTGCGTGATAGTCTGTGTCGGTACGTGTGAGATCCACCTTTCCAAGTTTTTGGGGTTCATCTCATACTTCTGAAGATTTGAGGGTGCTGCCTGTTCCATACTCCTCCTCCTACTCCTCAACCATCCTTTTAGGGGTACAAACAATAGTAATTGGGGCCTAGTGTGGTGGTGTACGTGTGAGATACATACACTTTCTTTTTGATCATATTTTCTATTCCGCTATTCAATTAAAACCTTTGGGGATCAATTAAATTGCGTGATAGTCTGTGTCGGTACGTGTGAGATCCGCCTTTCCAAGTTTTTGGGGTTCATCTCATACTTCTGAAGATTTGAGGGTGCTGCCTGTTCCATACTCCTCCTCCTACTCCTCAACCATCCTTTTAGGGGTACAAACAATAGTAATTGGGGCCTAGTGTGGTGGTGTACGTGTGAGATACATACACTTTCTTTTTGATCATATTTTCTATTCCGCTATTCAATTAAAACCTTTGGGGATCAATTAAATTGCGTGATAGTCTGTGTCGGTACGTGTGAGATCCACCTTTCCAAGTTTTTGGGGTTCATCTCATACTTCTGAAGATTTGAGGGTGCTGCCTGTTCCATACTCCTCCTCCTACTCCTCAACCATCCTTTTAGGGGTACCAACAATAGTAATTGGGGCCTAGTGTGGTGGTGTACGTGTGAGATACATACACTTTCTTTTTGATCATATTTTCTATTCCGCTATTCAATTAAAACCTTTGGGGATCAATTAAATTGCGTGATAGTCTGTATCGGTACGTGTGAGATCCACCTTTCCAAGTTTTTGGGGTTCATCTCATACTTCTGAAGATTTGAGGGTGCTGCCTGTTCCATACTCCTCCTCCTACTCCTCAACCATCCTTTTAGGGGTACAAACAATAGTAATTGGGGCCTAGTGTGGTGGTGTACGTGTGAGATACATACACTTTCTTTTTGATCATATTTTCTATTCCGCTATTCAATTAAAACCTTTGGGGATCAATTAAATTGCGTGATAGTCTGTGTCGGTACGTGTGAGATCCACCTTTCCAAGTTTTTGGGGTTCATCTCATACTTCTGAAGATTTGAGGGTGCTGCCTGTTCCATACTCCTCCTCCTACTCCTCAACCATCCTTTTAGGGGTACAAACAATAGTAATTGGGGCCTAGTGTGGTGGTGTACGTGTGAGATACATACACTTTCTTTTTGATCATATTTTCTATTCCGCTATTCAATTAAAACCTTTGGGGATCAATTAAATTGCGTTGATAGTCTGTGTCGGTACGTGTGAGATCCACCTTTCCAAGTTTTTGGGGTTCATCTCATACTTCTGAAGATTTGAGGGTGCTGCCTGTTCCATACTCCTCCTCCTACTGCTCAACCATCCTTTTAGGGGTACAAACAATAGTAATTGGGGCCTAGTGTGGTGGTGTACGTGTGAGATACATACACTTGCTTTTTGATCATATTTTCTATTCCGCTATTCAATTAAAACCTTTGGGGATCAATTAAATTGCGTGATAGTCTGTGTCGGTACGTGTGAGATCCACCTTTCCAAGTTTTTGGGGTTCATCTCATACTTCTGAAGATTTGAGGGTGCTGCCTGTTCCATACTCCTCCTCCTACTCCTCAACCATCCTTTTAGGGGTACAAACAATAGTAATTGGGGCCTAGTGTGGTGGTGTACGTGTGAGATACATACACTTTCTTTTTGATCATATTTTCTATTCCGCTATTCAATTAAAACCTTTGGGGATCCATTAAATTGCGTGATAGTCTGTGTCGGTACGTGTGAGATCCACCTTTCCAAGTTTTTGGGGTTCATCTCATACTTCTGAAGATTTGAGGGTGCTGCCTGTTCCATACTCCTCCTCCTACTCCTCAACCATCCTTTTAGGGGTACAAACAATAGTAATTGGGGCCTAGTGTGGTGGTGTACGTGTGAGATACATACACTTTCTTTTTGATCATATTTTCTATTCCGCTATTCAATTAAAACCTTTGGGGATCAATTAAATTGCGTTGATAGTCTGTGTCGGTACGTGTGAGATCCACCTTTCCAAGTTTTTGGGGTTCATCTCATACTTCTGAAGATTTGAGGGTGCTGCCTGTTCCATACTCCTCCTCCTACTGCTCAACCATCCTTTTAGGGGTACAAACAATAGTAATTGGGGCCTAGTGTGGTGGTGTACGTGTGAGATACATACACTTTCTTTCTGATCATATTTTCTATTCCGCTATTCAATTAAAACCTTTGGGGATCAATTAAATTGCGTGATAGTCTGTGTCGGTACGTGTGAGATCCACCTTTCCAAGTTTTTGGGGTTCATCTCATACTTCTGAAGATTTGAGGGTGCTGCCTGTTCCATACTCCTCCTCCTACTCCTCAACCATCCTTTTAGGGGTACAAACAATAGTAATTGGGGCCTAGTGTGGTGGTGTACGTGTGAGATACATACACTTTCTTTTTGATCATATTTTCTATTCCGCTATTCAATTAAAACCTTTGGGGATCAATTAAATTGCGTGATAGTCTGTGTCGGTACGTGTGAGATCCGCCTTTCCAAGTTTTTGGGGTTCATCTCATACTTCTGAAGATTTGAGGGTGCTGCCTGTTCCATACTCCTCCTCCTACTCCTCAACCATCCTTTTAGGGGTACAAACAATAGTAATTGGGGCCTAGTGTGGTGGTGTACGTGTGAGATACATACACTTTCTTTTTGATCATATTTTCTATTCCGCTATTCAATTAAAACCTTTGGGGATCAATTAAATTGCGTGATAGTCTGTGTCGGTACGTGTGAGATCCACCTTTCCAAGTTTTTGGGGTTCATCTCATACTTCTGAAGATTTGAGGGTGCTGCCTGTTCCATACTCCTCCTCCTACTCCTCAACCATCCTTTTAGGGGTACCAACAATAGTAATTGGGGCCTAGTGTGGTGGTGTACGTGTGAGATACATACACTTTCTTTTTGATCATATTTTCTATTCCGCTATTCAATTAAAACCTTTGGGGATCAATTAAATTGCGTGATAGTCTGTATCGGTACGTGTGAGATCCACCTTTCCAAGTTTTTGGGGTTCATCTCATACTTCTGAAGATTTGAGGGTGCTGCCTGTTCCATACTCCTCCTCCTACTCCTCAACCATCCTTTTAGGGGTACAAACAATAGTAATTGGGGCCTAGTGTGGTGGTGTACGTGTGAGATACATACACTTTCTTTTTGATCATATTTTCTATTCCGCTATTCAATTAAAACCTTTGGGGATCAATTAAATTGCGTGATAGTCTGTGTCGGTACGTGTGAGATCCACCTTTCCAAGTTTTTGGGGTTCATCTCATACTTCTGAAGATTTGAGGGTGCTGCCTGTTCCATACTCCTCCTCCTACTCCTCAACCATCCTTTTAGGGGTACAAACAATAGTAATTGGGGCCTAGTGTGGTGGTGTACGTGTGAGATACATACACTTTCTTTTTGATCATATTTTCTATTCCGCTATTCAATTAAAACCTTTGGGGATCAATTAAATTGCGTTGATAGTCTGTGTCGGTACGTGTGAGATCCACCTTTCCAAGTTTTTGGGGTTCATCTCATACTTCTGAAGATTTGAGGGTGCTGCCTGTTCCATACTCCTCCTCCTACTGCTCAACCATCCTTTTAGGGGTACAAACAATAGTAATTGGGGCCTAGTGTGGTGGTGTACGTGTGAGATACATACACTTGCTTTTTGATCATATTTTCTATTCCGCTATTCAATTAAAACCTTTGGGGATCAATTAAATTGCGTGATAGTCTGTGTCGGTACGTGTGAGATCCACCTTTCCAAGTTTTTGGGGTTCATCTCATACTTCTGAAGATTTGAGGGTGCTGCCTGTTCCATACTCCTCCTCCTACTCCTCAACCATCCTTTTAGGGGTACAAACAATAGTAATTGGGGCCTAGTGTGGTGGTGTACGTGTGAGATACATACACTTTCTTTTTGATCATATTTTCTATTCCGCTATTCAATTAAAACCTTTGGGGATCAATTAAATTGCGTGATAGTCTGTGTCGGTACGTGTGAGATCCACCTTTCCAAGTTTTTGGGGTTCATCTCATACTTCTGAAGATTTGAGGGTGCTGCCTGTTCCATACTCCTCCTCCTACTCCTCAACCATCCTTTTAGGGGTACCAACAATAGTAATTGGGGCCTAGTGTGGTGGTGTACGTGTGAGATACATACACTTTCTTTTTGATCATATTTTCTATTCCGCTATTCAATTAAAACCTTTGGGGATCAATTAAATTGCGTGATAGTCTGTATCGGTACGTGTGAGATCCACCTTTCCAAGTTTTTGGGGTTCATCTCATACTTCTGAAGATTTGAGGGTGCTGCCTGTTCCATACTCCTCCTCCTACTCCTCAACCATCCTTTTAGGGGTACAAACAATAGTAATTGGGGCCTAGTGTGGTGGTGTACGTTTGAGATACATACACTTTCTTTTTGATCATATTTTCTATTCCGCTATTCAATTAAAACCTTTGGGGATCAATTAAATTGCGTGATAGTCTGTTTCGGTACGTGTGAGATCCACCTTTCCAAGTTTTTGGGGTTCATCTCATACTTCTGAAGATTTGAGGGTGCTGCCTGTTCCATACTCCTCCTCCTACTGCTCAACCATCCTTTTAGGGGTACAAACAATAGTAATTGGGGCCTAGTGTGGTGGTGTACGTGTGAGATACATACACTTTCTTTTTGATCATATTTTCTATTCCGCTATTCAATTAAAACCTTTGGGGATCAATTAAATTGCGTGATAGTCTGTGTCGGTACGTGTGAGATCCACCTTTCCAAGTTTTTGGGGTTCATCTCATACTTCTGAAGATTTGAGGGTGCTGCCTGTTCCATACTCCTCCTCCTACTGCTCAACCATTCTTTTAGGGGTACAAACAATAGTAATTGGGGCCTAGTGTGGTGGTGTACGTGTGAGATACATACACTTTCTTTTTGATCATATTTTCTATTCCGCTATTCAATTAAAACCTTTGGGGATCAATTAAATTGCGTGATAGTCTGTGTCGGTACGTGTGAGATCCACCTTTCCAAGTTTTTGGGGTTCATCTCATACTTCTGAAGATTTGAGGGTGCTGCCTGTTCCATACTCCTCCTCCTACTCCTCAACCATCCTTTTAGGGGTACAAACAATAGTAATTGGGGCCTAGTGTGGTGGTGTACGTGTGAGATACATACACTTTCTTTTTGATCATATTTTCTATTCCGCTATTCAATTAAAACCTTTGGGGATCAATTAAATTGCGTGATAGTCTGTGTCGGTACGTGTGAGATCCACCTTTCCAAGTTTTTGGGGTTCATCTCATACTTCTGAAGATTTGAGGGTGCTGCCTGTTCCATACTCCTCCTCCTACTCCTCAACCATCCTTTTAGGGGTACAAACAATAGTAATTGGGGCCTAGTGTGGTGGTGTACGTGTGAGATACATACACTTTCTTTTTGATCATATTTTCTATTCCACTATTCAATTAAAACCTTTGGGGATCAATTAAATTGCGTGATAGTCTGTGTCGGTACGTGTGAGATCCACCTTTCCAAGTTTTTGGGGTTCATCTCATACTTCTGAAGATTTGAGGGTGCTGCCTGTTCCATACTCCTCCTCCTACTCCTCAACCATCCTTTTAGGGGTACAAACAATAGTAATTGGGGCCTAGTGTGGTGGTGTACGTGTGAGATACATACACTTTCTTTTTGATCATATTTTCTATTCCGCTATTCAATTAAAACCTTTGGGGATCAATTAAATTGCGTGATAGTCTGTGTCGGTACGTGTGAGATCCACCTTTCCAAGTTTTTGGGGTTCATCTCATACTTCTGAAGATTTGAGGGTGCTGCCTGTTCCATACTCCTCTTCCTACTCCTCAACCATCCTTTTAGGGGTACCAACAATAGTAATTGGGGCCTAGTGTGGTGGTGTACGTGTGAGATACATACACTTTCTTTTTGATCATATTTTCTATTCCGCTATTCAATTAAAACCTTTGGGGATCAATTAAATTGCGTGATAGTCTGTATCGGTACGTGTGAGATCCACCTTTCCAAGTTTTTGGGGTTCATCTCATACTTCTGAAGATTTGAGGGTGCTGCCTGTTCCATACTCCTCCTCCTACTCCTCAACCATCCTTTTAGGGGTACAAACAATAGTAATTGGGGCCTAGTGTGGTGGTGTACGTGTGAGATACATACACTTTCTTTTTGATCATATTTTCTATTCCGCTATTCAATTAAAACCTTTGGGGATCAATTAAATTGCGTGATAGTCTGTGTCGGTACGTGTGAGATCCACCTTTCCAAGTTTTTGGGGTTCATCTCATACTTCTGAAGATTTGAGGGTGCTGCCTGTTCCATACTCCTCCTCCTACTCCTCAACCATCCTTTTAGGGGTACAAACAATAGTAATTGGGGCCTAGTGTGGTGGTGTACGTGTGAGATACATACACTTTCTTTTTGATCATATTTTCTATTCCGCTATTCAATTAAAACCTTTGGGGATCAATTAAATTGCGTTGATAGTCTGTGTCGGTACGTGTGAGATCCACCTTTCCAAGTTTTTGGGGTTCATCTCATACTTCTGAAGATTTGAGGGTGCTGCCTGTTCCATACTCCTCCTCCTACTGCTCAACCATCCTTTTAGGGGTACAAACAATAGTAATTGGGGCCTAGTGTGGTGGTGTACGTGTGAGATACATACACTTTCTTTTTGATCATATTTTCTATTCCGCTATTCAATTAAAACCTTTGGGGATCAATTAAATTGCGTGATAGTCTGTGTCGGTACGTGTGAGATCCACCTTTCCAAGTTTTTGGGGTTCATCTCATACTTCTGAAGATTTGAGGGTGCTGCCTGTTCCATACTCCTCCTCCTACTCCTCAACCATCCTTTTAGGGGTACAAACAATAGTAATTGGGGCCTAGTGTGGTGGTGTACGTGTGAGATACCTACACTTTCTTTTTGATCATATTTTCTATTCCGCTATTCAATTAAAACCTTTGGGGATCAATTAAATTGCGTGATAGTCTGTGTCGGTACGTGTGAGATCCACCTTTCCAAGTTTTTGGGGTTCATCTCATACTTCTGAAGATTTGAGGGTGCTGCCTGTTCCATACTCCTCCTCCTACTCCTCAACCATCCTTTTAGGGGTACAAACAATAGTAATTGGGGCCTAGTGTGGTGGTGTACGTGTGAGATACATACACTTTCTTTTTGATCATATTTTCTATTCCGCTATTCAATTAAAACCTTTGGGGATCAATTAAATTGCGTGATAGTCTGTGTCGGTACGTGTGAGATCCACCTTTCCAAGTTTTTGGGGTTCATCTCATACTTCTGAAGATTTGAGGGTGCTGCCTGTTCCATACTCCTCCTCCTACTCCTCAACCATCCTTTTAGGGGTACCAACAATAGTAATTGGGGCCTAGTGTGGTGGTGTACGTGTGAGATACATACACTTTCTTTTTGATCATATTTTCTATTCCGCTATTCAATTAAAACCTTTGGGGATCAATTAAATTGCGTGATAGTCTGTATCGGTACGTGTGAGATCCACCTTTCCAAGTTTTTGGGGTTCATCTCATACTTCTGAAGATTTGAGGGTGCTGCCTGTTCCATACTCCTCCTCCTACTCCTCAACCATCCTTTTAGGGGTACAAACAATAGTAATTGGGGCCTAGTGTGGTGGTGTACGTGTGAGATACATACACTTTCTTTTTGATCATATTTTCTATTCCGCTATTCAATTAAAACCTTTGGGGATCAATTAAATTGCGTGATAGTCTGTGTCGGTACGTGTGAGATCCACCTTTCCAAGTTTTTGGGGTTCATCTCATACTTCTGAAGATTTGAGGGTGCTGCCTGTTCCATACTCCTCCTCCTACTCCTCAACCATCCTTTTAGGGGTACAAACAATAGTAATTGGGGCCTAGTGTGGTGGTGTACGTGTGAGATACATACACTTTCTTTTTGATCATATTTTCTATTCCGCTATTCAATTAAAACCTTTGGGGATCAATTAAATTGCGTTGATAGTCTGTGTCGGTACGTGTGAGATCCACCTTTCCAAGTTTTTGGGGTTCATCTCATACTTCTGAAGATTTGAGGGTGCTGCCTGTTCCATACTCCTCCTC
Source organism: Pelophylax lessonae (assembly GCF_965119305.1). NCBI lineage: Eukaryota > Metazoa > Chordata > Amphibia > Anura > Ranidae > Pelophylax > Pelophylax lessonae. The sequence goes on along the minus strand of NW_028119544.1, from coordinate 13,283 downwards.
CTACTGCTCAACCATCCTTTTAGGGGTACAAACAATAGTAATTGGGGCCTAGTGTGGTGGTGTACGTGTGAGATACATACACTTTCTTTTTGATCATATTTTCTATTCCGCTATTCAATTAAAACCTTTGGGGATCAATTAAATTGCGTGATAGTCTGTGTCGGTACGTGTGAGATCCACCTTTCCAAGTTTTTGGGGTTCATCTCATACTTCTGAAGATTTGAGGGTGCTGCCTGTTCCATACTCCTCCTCCTACTCCTCAACCATCCTTTTAGGGGTACAAACAATAGTAATTGGGGCCTAGTGTGGTGGTGTACGTGTGAGATACATACACTTTCTTTTTGATCATATTTTCTATTCCACTATTCAATTAAAACCTTTGGGGATCAATTAAATTGCGTGATAGTCTGTGTCGGTACGTGTGAGATCCACCTTTCCAAGTTTTTGGGGTTCATCTCATACTTCTGAAGATTTGAGGGTGCTGCCTGTTCCATACTCCTCCTCCTACTCCTCAACCATCCTTTTAGGGGTACAAACAATAGTAATTGGGGCCTAGTGTGGTGGTGTACGTGTGAGATACATACACTTTCTTTTTGATCATATTTTCTATTCCGCTATTCAATTAAAACCTTTGGGGATCAATTAAATTGCGTGATAGTCTGTGTCGGTACGTGTGAGATCCACCTTTCCAAGTTTTTGGGGTTCATCTCATACTTCTGAAGATTTGAGGGTGCTGCCTGTTCCATACTCCTCTTCCTACTCCTCAACCATCCTTTTAGGGGTACCAACAATAGTAATTGGGGCCTAGTGTGGTGGTGTACGTGTGAGATACATACACTTTCTTTTTGATCATATTTTCTATTCCGCTATTCAATTAAAACCTTTGGGGATCAATTAAATTGCGTGATAGTCTGTATCGGTACGTGTGAGATCCACCTTTCCAAGTTTTTGGGGTTCATCTCATACTTCTGAAGATTTGAGGGTGCTGCCTGTTCCATACTCCTCCTCCTACTCCTCAACCATCCTTTTAGGGGTACAAACAATAGTAATTGGGGCCTAGTGTGGTGGTGTACGTGTGAGATACATACACTTTCTTTTTGATCATATTTTCTATTCCGCTATTCAATTAAAACCTTTGGGGATCAATTAAATTGCGTGATAGTCTGTGTCGGTACGTGTGAGATCCACCTTTCCAAGTTTTTGGGGTTCATCTCATACTTCTGAAGATTTGAGGGTGCTGCCTGTTCCATACTCCTCCTCCTACTCCTCAACCATCCTTTTAGGGGTACAAACAATAGTAATTGGGGCCTAGTGTGGTGGTGTACGTGTGAGATACATACACTTTCTTTTTGATCATATTTTCTATTCCGCTATTCAATTAAAACCTTTGGGGATCAATTAAATTGCGTTGATAGTCTGTGTCGGTACGTGTGAGATCCACCTTTCCAAGTTTTTGGGGTTCATCTCATACTTCTGAAGATTTGAGGGTGCTGCCTGTTCCATACTCCTCCTCCTACTGCTCAACCATCCTTTTAGGGGTACAAACAATAGTAATTGGGGCCTAGTGTGGTGGTGTACGTGTGAGATACATACACTTTCTTTTTGATCATATTTTCTATTCCGCTATTCAATTAAAACCTTTGGGGATCAATTAAATTGCGTGATAGTCTGTGTCGGTACGTGTGAGATCCACCTTTCCAAGTTTTTGGGGTTCATCTCATACTTCTGAAGATTTGAGGGTGCTGCCTGTTCCATACTCCTCCTCCTACTCCTCAACCATCCTTTTAGGGGTACAAACAATAGTAATTGGGGCCTAGTGTGGTGGTGTACGTGTGAGATACCTACACTTTCTTTTTGATCATATTTTCTATTCCGCTATTCAATTAAAACCTTTGGGGATCAATTAAATTGCGTGATAGTCTGTGTCGGTACGTGTGAGATCCACCTTTCCAAGTTTTTGGGGTTCATCTCATACTTCTGAAGATTTGAGGGTGCTGCCTGTTCCATACTCCTCCTCCTACTCCTCAACCATCCTTTTAGGGGTACAAACAATAGTAATTGGGGCCTAGTGTGGTGGTGTACGTGTGAGATACATACACTTTCTTTTTGATCATATTTTCTATTCCGCTATTCAATTAAAACCTTTGGGGATCAATTAAATTGCGTGATAGTCTGTGTCGGTACGTGTGAGATCCACCTTTCCAAGTTTTTGGGGTTCATCTCATACTTCTGAAGATTTGAGGGTGCTGCCTGTTCCATACTCCTCCTCCTACTCCTCAACCATCCTTTTAGGGGTACCAACAATAGTAATTGGGGCCTAGTGTGGTGGTGTACGTGTGAGATACATACACTTTCTTTTTGATCATATTTTCTATTCCGCTATTCAATTAAAACCTTTGGGGATCAATTAAATTGCGTGATAGTCTGTATCGGTACGTGTGAGATCCACCTTTCCAAGTTTTTGGGGTTCATCTCATACTTCTGAAGATTTGAGGGTGCTGCCTGTTCCATACTCCTCCTCCTACTCCTCAACCATCCTTTTAGGGGTACAAACAATAGTAATTGGGGCCTAGTGTGGTGGTGTACGTGTGAGATACATACACTTTCTTTTTGATCATATTTTCTATTCCGCTATTCAATTAAAACCTTTGGGGATCAATTAAATTGCGTGATAGTCTGTGTCGGTACGTGTGAGATCCACCTTTCCAAGTTTTTGGGGTTCATCTCATACTTCTGAAGATTTGAGGGTGCTGCCTGTTCCATACTCCTCCTCCTACTCCTCAACCATCCTTTTAGGGGTACAAACAATAGTAATTGGGGCCTAGTGTGGTGGTGTACGTGTGAGATACATACACTTTCTTTTTGATCATATTTTCTATTCCGCTATTCAATTAAAACCTTTGGGGATCAATTAAATTGCGTTGATAGTCTGTGTCGGTACGTGTGAGATCCACCTTTCCAAGTTTTTGGGGTTCATCTCATACTTCTGAAGATTTGAGGGTGCTGCCTGTTCCATACTCCTCCTCCTACTGCTCAACCATCCTTTTAGGGGTACAAACAATAGTAATTGGGGCCTAGTGTGGTGGTGTACGTGTGAGATACATACACTTTCTTTTTGATCATATTTTCTATTCCGCTATTCAATTAAAACCTTTGGGGATCAATTAAATTGCGTGATAGTCTGTGTCGGTACGTGTGAGATCCACCTTTCCAAGTTTTTGGGGTTCATTTCATACTTCTGAAGATTTGAGGGTGCTGCCTGTTCCATACTCCTCCTCCTACTCCTCAACCATCCTTTTAGGGATACAAACAATAGTAATTGGGGCCTAGTGTGGTGGTGTACGTGTGAGATACATACACTTTCTTTTTGATCATATTTTCTATTCCGCTATTCAATTAAAACCTTTGGGGATCAATTAAATTGCGTGATAGTCTGTGTCGGTACGTGTGAGATCCACCTTTCCAAGTTTTTGGGGTTCATCTCATACTTCTGAAGATTTGAGGGTGCTGCCTGTTCCATACTCCTCCTCCTACTCCTCAACCATCCTTTTAGGGGTACAAACAATAGTAATTGGGGCCTAGTGTGGTGGTGTACGTGTGAGATACATACACTTTCTTTTTGATCATATTTTCTATTCCGCTATTCAATTAAAACCTTTGGGGATCAATTAAATTGCGTGATAGTCTGTGTCGGTACGTGTGAGATCCACCTTTCCAAGTTTTTGGAGTTCATCTCATACTTCTGAAGATTTGAGGGTGCTGCCTGTTCCATACTCCTCCTCCTACTCCTCAACCATCCTTTTAGGGGTACAAACAATAGTAATTGGGGTCTAGTGTGGTGGTGTACGTGTGAGATACATACACTTTCTTTTTGATCATATTTTCTATTCCGCTATTCAATTAAAACCTTTGGGGATCAATTAAATTGCGTGATAGTCTGTGTCGGTACGTGTGAGATCCACCTTTCCAAGTTTTTGGGGTTCATCTCATACTTCTGAAGATTTGAGGGTGCTGCCTGTTCCATACTCCTCCTCCTACTCCTCAACCATCCTTTTAGGGGTACAAACAATAGTAATTGGGGCCTAGTGTGGTGGTGTACGTGTGAGATACATACACTTTCTTTTTGATCATATTTTCTATTCCACTATTCAATTAAAACCTTTGGGGATCAATTAAATTGCGTGATAGTCTGTGTCGGTACGTGTGAGATCCACCTTTCCAAGTTTTTGGGGTTCATCTCATACTTCTGAAGATTTGAGGGTGCTGCCTGTTCCATACTCCTCCTCCTACTCCTCAACCATCCTTTTAGGGGTACAAACAATAGTAATTGGGGCCTAGTGTGGTGGTGTACGTGTGAGATACATACACTTTCTTTTTGATCATATTTTCTATTCCGCTATTCAATTAAAACCTTTGGGGATCAATTAAATTGCGTGATAGTCTGTGTCGGTACGTGTGAGATCCACCTTTCCAAGTTTTTGGGGTTCATCTCATACTTCTGAAGATTTGAGGGTGCTGCCTGTTCCATACTCCTCTTCCTACTCCTCAACCATCCTTTTAGGGGTACCAACAATAGTAATTGGGGCCTAGTGTGGTGGTGTACGTGTGAGATACATACACTTTCTTTTTGATCATATTTTCTATTCCGCTATTCAATTAAAACCTTTGGGGATCAATTAAATTGCGTGATAGTCTGTATCGGTACGTGTGAGATCCACCTTTCCAAGTTTTTGGGGTTCATCTCATACTTCTGAAGATTTGAGGGTGCTGCCTGTTCCATACTCCTCCTCCTACTCCTCAACCATCCTTTTAGGGGTACAAACAATAGTAATTGGGGCCTAGTGTGGTGGTGTACGTGTGAGATACATACACTTTCTTTTTGATCATATTTTCTATTCCGCTATTCAATTAAAACCTTTGGGGATCAATTAAATTGCGTGATAGTCTGTGTCGGTACGTGTGAGATCCACCTTTCCAAGTTTTTGGGGTTCATCTCATACTTCTGAAGATTTGAGGGTGCTGCCTGTTCCATACTCCTCCTCCTACTCCTCAACCATCCTTTTAGGGGTACAAACAATAGTAATTGGGGCCTAGTGTGGTGGTGTACGTGTGAGATACATACACTTTCTTTTTGATCATATTTTCTATTCCGCTATTCAATTAAAACCTTTGGGGATCAATTAAATTGCGTTGATAGTCTGTGTCGGTACGTGTGAGATCCACCTTTCCAAGTTTTTGGGGTTCATCTCATACTTCTGAAGATTTGAGGGTGCTGCCTGTTCCATACTCCTCCTCCTACTGCTCAACCATCCTTTTAGGGGTACAAACAATAGTAATTGGGGCCTAGTGTGGTGGTGTACGTGTGAGATACATACACTTTCTTTTTGATCATATTTTCTATTCCGCTATTCAATTAAAACCTTTGGGGATCAATTAAATTGCGTGATAGTCTGTGTCGGTACGTGTGAGACCCACCTTTCCAAGTTTTTGGGGTTCATCTCATACTTCTGAAGATTTGAGGGTGCTGCCTGTTCCATACTCCTCCTCCTACTCCTCAACCATCCTTTTAGGGGTACAAACAATAGTAATTGGGGCCTAGTGTGGTGGTGTACGTGTGAGATACATACACTTTCTTTTTGATCATATTTTCTATTCCGCTATTCAATTAAAACCTTTGGGGATCAATTAAATTGCGTGATAGTCTGTGTCGGTACGTGTGAGATCCACCTTTCCAAGTTTTTGGGGTTCATCTCATACTTCTGAAGATTTGAGGGTGCTGCCTGTTCCATACTCCTCCTCCTACTGCTCAACCATCCTTTTAGGGGTACAAACAATAGTAATTGGGGCCTAGTGTGGTGGTGTACGTGTGAGATACATACACTTTCTTTTTGATCATATTTTCTATTCCGCTATTCAATTAAAACCTTTGGGTATCAATTAAATTGCGTGATAGTCTGTGTCGGTACATGTGAGATCCACCTTTCCAAGTTTTTGGGGTTCATCTCATAATTCTGAAGATTTGAGGGTGCTGCCTGTTCCATACTCCTCCTCCTACTCCTCAACCATCCTTTTAGGGGTACAAACAATAGTAATTGGGGCCTAGTGTGGTGGTGTACGTGTGAGATACATACACTTTCTTTTTGATCATATTTTCTATTCCGCTATTCAATTAAAACCTTTGGGGATCAATTAAATTGCGTGATAGTCTGTGTCGGTACGTGTGAGATCCACCTTTCCAAGTTTTTGGGGTTCATCTCATACTTCTGAAGATTTGAGGGTGCTGCCTGTTCCATACTCCTCCTCCTACTGCTCAACCATCCTTTTAGGGGTACAAACAATAGTAATTGGGGCCTAGTGTGGTGGTGTACGTGTGAGATACATACACTTTCTTTTTGATCATATTTTCTATTCCGCTATTCAATTAAAACCTTTGGGGATCAATTAAATTGCGTGATAGTCTGTGTCGGTACGTGTGAGATCCACCTTTCCAAGTTTTTGGGGTTCATCTCATACTTCTGAAGATTTGAGGGTGCTGCCTGTTCCATACTCCTCCTCCTACTCCTCAACCATCCTTTTAGGGGTACAAACAATAGTAATTGGGGCCTAGTGTGGTGGTGTACGTGTGAGATACATACACTTTCTTTTTGATCATATTTTCTATTCCGCTATTCAATTAAAACCTTTGGGGATCAATTAAATTGCGTGATAGTCTGTGTCGGTACGTGTGAGATCCACCTTTCCAAGTTTTTGGGGTTCATCTCATACTTCTGAAGATTTGAGGGTGCTGCCTGTTCCATACTCCTCCTCCTACTCCTCAACCATCCTTTTAGGGGTACAAACAATAGTAATTGGGGCCTAGTGTGGTGGTGTACGTGTGAGATACATACACTTTCTTTTTGTTCATATTTTCTATTCCGCTATTCAATTAAAACCTTTGGGGATCAATTAAATTGCGTGATAGTCTGTGTCGGTACGTGTGAGATCCACCTTTCCAAGTTTTTGGGGTTCATCTCATACTTCTGAAGATTTGAGGGTGCTGCCTGTTCCATACTCCTCCTTCTACTCCTCAACCATCCTTTTAGGGGTACAAACAATAGTAATTGGGGCCTAGTGTGGTGGTGTACGTGTGAGATACATACACTTTCTTTTTGATCATATTTTCTATTCCGCTATTCAATTAAAACCTTTGGGGATCAATTAAATTGCGTGATAGTCTGTGTCGGTACGTGTGAGATCCACCTTTCCAAGTTTTTGGGGTTCATCTCATACTTCTGAAGATTTGAGGGTGCTGCCTGTTCCATACTCCTCCTCCTACTCCTCAACCATCCTTTTAGGGGTACAAACAATAGTAATTGGGGCCTAGTGTGGTGGTGTACGTGTGAGATACATACACTTTCTTTTTGATCATATTTTCTATTCCGCTATTCAATTAAAACCTTTGGGGATCAATTAAATTGTGTGATAGTCTGTGTCGGTACGTGTGAGATCCACCTTTCCAAGTTTTTGGGGTTCATCTCATACTTCTGAAGATTTGAGGGTGCTGCCTGTTCCATACTCCTCCTCCTACTCCTCAACCATCCTTTTAGGGGTACCAACAATAGTAATTGGGGCCTAGTGTGGTGGTGTACGTGTGAGATACATACACTTTCTTTTTGATCATATTTTCTATTCCGCTATTCAATTAAAACCTTTGGGGATCAATTAAATTGCGTGATAGTCTGTGTCGGTACGTGTGAGATCCACCTTTCCAAGTTTTTGGGGTTCATCTCATACTTCTGAAGATTTGAGGGTGCTGCCTGTTCCATACTCCTCCTCCTACTCCTCAACCATCCTTTTAGGGATACAAACAATAGTAATTGGGGTCTAGTGTGGTGGTGTACGTGTGAGATACATACACTTTCTTTTTGATCATATTTTCTATTCCGCTATTCAATTAAAACCTTTGGGGATCAATTAAATTGCGTGATAGTCTGTGTCGGTACGTGTGAGATCCACCTTTCCAAGTTTTTGGGGTTCATCTCATACTTCTGAAGATTTGAGGGTGCTGCCTGTTCCATACTCCTCCTCCTACTCCTCAACCATCCTTTTAGGGGTACAAACAATAGTAATTGGGGCCTAGTGTGGTGGTGTACGTGTGAGATACATACACTTTCTTTTTGATCATATTTTCTATTCCGCTATTCAATTAAAACCTTTGGGGATCAATTAAATTGCGTGATAGTCTGTGTCGGTACGTGTGAGATCCACCTTTCCAAGTTTTTGGGGTTCATCTCATACTTCTGAAGATTTGAGGGTGCTGCCTGTTCCATACTCCTCCTCCTACTGCTCAACCATCCTTTTAGGGGTACAAACAATAGTAATTGGGGCCTAGTGTGGTGGTGTACGTGTGAGATACATACACTTTCTTTTTGATCATATTTTCTATTCCGCTATTCAATTAAAACCTTTGGGGATCAATTAAATTGCGTGATAGTCTGTGTCGGTACGTGTGAGATCCACCTTTCCAAGTTTTTGGGGTTCATCTCATACTTCTGAAGATTTGAGGGTGCTGCCTGTTCCATACTCCTCCTCCTACTCCTCAACCATCCTTTTAGGGGTACAAACAATAGTAATTGGGGCCTAGTGTGGTGGTGTACGTGTGAGATACATACACTTTCTTTTTGATCATATTTTCTATTCCGCTATTCAATTAAAACCTTTGGGGATCAATTAAATTGCGTGATAGTCTGTGTCGGTACGTGTGAGATCCACCTTTCCAAGTTTTTGGGGTTCATCTCATACTTCTGAAGATTTGAGGGTGCTGCCTGTTCCATACTCCTCCTCCTACTCCTCAACCATCCTTTTAGGGGTACAAACAATAGTAATTGGGGCCTAGTGTGGTGGTGTACGTGTGAGATACATACACTTTCTTTTTGATCATATTTTCTATTCCGCTATTCAATTAAAACCTTTGGGGATCAATTAAATTGCGTGATAGTCTGTGTCGGTACGTGTGAGATCCACCTTTCCAAGTTTTTGGGGTTCATCTCACACTTCTGAAGATTTGAGGGTGCTGCCTGTTCCATACTCCTCCTCCTACTCCTCAACCATCCTTTTAGGGGTACAAACAATAGTAATTGGGGCCTAGTGTGCTGGTGTACGTGTGAGATACATACACTTTCTTTTTGATCATATTTTCTATTCCGCTATTCAATTAAAACCTTTGGGGATCAATTAAATTGCGTGATAGTCTGTGTCGGTACGTGTGAGATCCACCTTTCCAAGTTTTTGGGGTTCATCTCATACTTCTGAAGATTTGAGGGTGCTGCCTGTTCCATACTCCTCCTCCTACTCCTCAACCATCCTTTTAGGGGTACAAACAATAGTAATTGGGGCCTAGTGTGGTGGTGTACGTGTGAGATACATACACTTTCTTTTTGATCATATTTTCTATTCCGCTATTCAATTAAAACCTTTGGGGATCAATTAAATTGCGTGATAGTCTGTGTCGGTACGTGTGAGATCCACCTTTCCAAGTTTTTGGGGTTCATCTCATACTTCTGAAGATTTGAGGGTGCTGCCTGTTCCATACTCCTCCTCCTACTCCTCAACCATCCTTTTAGGGGTACAAACAATAGTAATTGGGGCCTAGTGGGGTGGTGTACGTGTGAGATACATACACTTTCTTTTTGATCATATTTTCTATTCCGCTATTCAATTAAAACCTTTGGGGATCAATTAAATTGCGTGATAGTCTGTGTCGGTACGTGTGAGATCCACCTTTCCAAGTTTTTGGGGTTCATCTCATACTTCTGAAGATTTGAGGGTGCTGCCTGTTCCATACTCCTCCTCCTACTCCTCAACCATCCTTTTAGGGGTACAAACAATAGTAATTGGGGCCTAGTGTGGTGGTGTACGTGTGAGATACATACACTTTCTTTTTGATCATATTTTCTATTCCGCTATTCAATTAAAACCTTTGGGGATCAATTAAATTGCGTGATAGTCTGTGTCGGTACGTGTGAGATCCACCTTTCCAAGTTTTTGGGGTTCATCTCATACTTCTGAAGATTTGAGGGTGCTGCCTGTTCCATACTCCTCCTCCTACTGCTCAACCATCCTTTTAGGGGTACAAACAATAGTAATTGGGGCCTAGTGTGGTGGTGTATGTGTGAGATACATACACTTTCTTTTTGATCATATTTTCTATTCCGCTATTCAATTAAAACCTTTGGGGATCAATTAAATTGCGTGATAGTCTGTGTCGGTACGTGTGAGATCCACCTTTCCAAGTTTTTGGGGTTCATCTCATACTTCTGAAGATTTGAGGGTGCTGCCTGTTCCATACTCCTCCTCCTACTCCTCAACCATCCTTTTAGGGGTACAAACAATAGTAATTGGGGCCTAGTGTGGTGGTGTACGTGTGAGATACATACACTTTCTTTTTGATCATATTTTCTATTCCGCTATTCAATTAAAACCTTTGGGGATCAATTAAATTGCGTGATAGTCTGTGTCGGTATGTGTGAGATCCACCTTTCCAAGTTTTTGGGGTTCATCTCATACTTCTGAAGATTTGAGGGTGCTGCCTGTTCCATACTCCTCCTCCTACTCCTCAACCATCCTTTTAGGGGTACAAACAATAGTAATTGGGGCCTAGTGTGGTGGTGTACGTGTGAGATACATACACTTTCTTTTTGATCATATTTTCTATTCCGCTATTCAATTAAAACCTTTGGGGATCAATTAAATTGCGTTGATAGTCTGTGTCGGTACGTGTGAGATCCACCTTTCCAAGTTTTTGGGGTTCATCTCATACTTCTGAAGATTTGAGGGTGCTGCCTGTTCCATACTCCTCCTCCTACTGCTCAACCATCCTTTTAGGGGTACAAACAATAGTAATTGGGGCCTAGTGTGGTGGTGTACGTGTGAGATACATACACTTTCTTTTTGATCATATTTTCTATTCCGCTATTCAATTAAAACCTTTGGGGATCAATTAAATTGCGTGATAGTCTGTGTCGGTACGTGTGAGATCCACCTTTCCAAGTTTTTGGGGTTCATCTCATACTTCTGAAGATTTGAGGGTGCTGCCTGTTCCATACTCCTCCTCCTACTCCTCAACCATCCTTTTAGGGGTACAAACAATAGTAATTGGGGCCTAGTGTGGTGGTGTACGTGTGAGATACATACACTTTCTTTTTGATCATATTTTCTATTCCGCTATTCAATTAAAACCTTTGGGGATCAATTAAATTGCGTGATAGTCTGTGTCGGTATGTGTGAGATCCACCTTTCCAAGTTTTTGGGGTTCATCTCATACTTCTGAAGATTTGAGGGTGCTGCCTGTTCCATACTCCTCCTCCTACTCCTCAACCATCCTTTTAGGGGTACAAACAATAGTAATTGGGGCCTAGTGTGGTGGTGTACGTGTGAGATACATACACTTTCTTTTTGATCATATTTTCTATTCCGCTATTCAATTAAAACCTTTGGGGATCAATTAAATTGCGTGATAGTCTGTGTCGGTACGTGTGAGATCCACCTTTCCAAGTTTTTGGGGTTCATCTCATACTTCTGAAGATTTGAGGGTGCTGCCTGTTCCATACTCCTCCTCCTACTGCTCAACCATCCTTTTAGGGGTACAAACAATAGTAATTGGGGCCTAGTGTGGTGGTGTACGTGTGAGATACATACACTTTCTTTTTGATCATATTTTCTATTCCGCTATTCAATTAAAACCTTTGGGGATCAATTAAATTGCGTGATAGTCTGTGTCGGTACGTGTGAGATCCACCTTTCCAAGTTTTTGGGGTTCATTTCATACTTCTGAAGATTTGAGGGTGCTGCCTGTTCCATACTCCTCCTCCTACTCCTCAACCATCCTTTTAGGGGTACAAACAATAGTAATTGGGGCCTAGGGTGGTGGTGTACGTGTGAGATACATACACTTTCTTTTTGATCATATTTTCTATTCCGCTATTCAATTAAAACCTTTTGGGATCAATTAAATTGCGTGATAGTCTGTGTCGGTACGTGTGAGATCCACCTTTCCAAGTTTTTGGGGTTCATCTCATACTTCTGAAGATTTGAGGGTGCTGCCTGTTCCATACTCCTCCTCCTACTCCTCAACCATCCTTTTAGGGGTACAAACAATAGTAATTGGGGCCTAGTGTGGTTGTGTACGTGTGAGATACATACACTTTCTTTTTGATCATATTTTCTATTCCGCTATTCAATTAAAACCTTTGGGGATCAATTAAATTGCGTGATAGTCTGTGTCGGTACGTGTGAGATCCACCTTTCCAAGTTTTTGGGGTTCATCTCATACTTCTGAAGATTTGAGGGTGCTGCCTGTTCCATACTCCTCCTCCTACTCCTCAACCATCCTTTTAGGGGTACAAACAATAGTAATTGGGGCCTAGTGTGGTGGTGTACGTGTGAGATACATACACTTTCTTTTTGATCATATTTTCTATTCCGCTATTCAATTAAAACCTTTGGGGATCAATTAAATTGCGTTGATAGTCTGTGTCGGTACGTGTGAGATCCACCTTTCCAAGTTTTTGGGGTTCATCTCATACTTCTGAAGATTTGAGGGTGCTGCCTGTTCCATACTCCTCCTCCTACTGCTCAACCATCCTTTTAGGGGTACAAACAATAGTAATTGGGGCCTAGTGTGGTGGTGTACGTGTGAGATACATACACTTTCTTTCTGATCATATTTTCTATTCCGCTATTCAATTAAAACCTTTGGGGATCAATTAAATTGCGTGATAGTCTGTGTCGGTACGTGTGAGATCCACCTTTCCAAGTTTTTGGGGTTCATCTCATACTTCTGAAGATTTGAGGGTGCTGCCTGTTCCATACTCCTCCTCCTACTCCTCAACCATCCTTTTAGGGGTACAAACAATAGTAATTGGGGCCTAGTGTGGTGGTGTACGTGTGAGATACATACACTTTCTTTTTGATCATATTTTCTATTCCGCTATTCAATTAAAACCTTTGGGGATCAATTAAATTGCGTGATAGTCTGTGTCGGTACGTGTGAGATCCACCTTTCCAAGTTTTTGGGGTTCATCTCATACTTCTGAAGATTTGAGGGTGCTGCCTGTTCCATACTCCTCCTCCTACTGCTCAACCATCCTTTTAGGGGTACAAACAATAGTAATTGGGGCCTAGTGTGGTGGTGTATGTGTGAGATACATACACTTTCTTTTTGATCATATTTTCTATTCCGCTATTCAATTAAAACCTTTGGGGATCAATTAAATTGCGTGATAGTCTGTGTCGGTACGTGTGAG
>NW_028119545.1:0-45400 GCF_965119305.1 Pelophylax lessonae | reverse complement strand
TCTATTCCGCTATTTAATCAAAAACCTTTGGGGATCAGTTAAATTGGGGGATAGTCTGTGTTGGTACGTGTGAGAGAGATCCACCTTTCCAAGTTGTTGGGGTTCATCTCATACTTCTGAAGGTTTGAGGGTGCTGCCTGTTCCATACTCCCCCTACTCCTAGCCTTTTAGGGGTACAAACAATAGTAATTGGGGCCTAGTGTGGTTGTGTACGTGTGATATACATACACTTTTTTGGGATCATATTTTCTATTCCGCTATTTAATCAAAAACCTTTGGGGATCAGTTAAATTGGGGGATAGTCTGTGTTGGTACGTGTGAGAGAGATCCACCTTTCCAAGTTGTTGGGGTTCATCTCATACTTCTGAAGGTTTGAGGGTGCTGCCTGTTCCATACTCCCCCTACTCCTAGCCTTTTAGGGGTACAAACAATAGTAATTGGGGCCTAGTGTGGTTGTGTACGTGTGATATACATACACTTTTTTGGGATCATATTTTCTATTCCGCTATTTAATCAAAAACCTTTGGGGATCAGTTAAATTGGGGGATAGTCTGTGTTGGTACGTGTGAGAGAGATCCACCTTTCCAAGTTGTTGGGGTTCATCTCATACTTCTGAAGGTTTGAGGGTGCTGCCTGTTCCATACTCCCCCTACTCCTAGCCTTTTAGGGGTACAAACAATAGTAATTGGGGCCTAGTGTGGTTGTGTACGTGTGATATACATACACTTTTTTGGGATCATATTTTCTATTCCGCTATTTAATCAAAAACCTCTGGGGATCAGTTAAATTGGGGGATAGTCTGTGTTGGTACGTGTGAGAGAGATCCACCTTTCCAAGTTGTTGGGGTTCATCTCATACTTCTGAAGGTTTGAGGGTGCTGCCTGTTCCATACTCCCCCTACTCCTAGCCTTTTAGGGGTACAAACAATAGTAATTGGGGCCTAGTGTGGTTGTGTACGTGTGATATACATACACTTTTTTGGGATCATATTTTCTATTCCGCTATTTAATCAAAAACCTTTGGGGATCAGTTAAATTGGGGGATAGTCTGTGTTGGTACGTGTGAGAGAGATCCACCTTTCCAAGTTGTTGGGGTTCATCTCATACTTCTGAAGGTTTGAGGGTGCTGCCTGTTCCATACTCCCCCTACTCCTAGCCTTTTAGGGGTACAAACAATAGTAATTGGGGCCTAGTGTGGTTGTGTACGTGTGATATACATACACTTTTTTGGGATCATATTTTCTATTCCGCTATTTAATCAAAAACCTTTGGGGATCAGTTAAATTGGGGGATAGTCTGTGTTGGTACGTGTGAGAGAGATCCACCTTTCCAAGTTGTTGGGGTTCATCTCATACTTCTGAAGGTTTGAGGGTGCTGCCTGTTCCATACTCCCCCTACTCCTAGCCTTTTAGGGGTACAAACAATAGTAATTGGGGCCTAGTGTGGTTGTGTACGTGTGATATACATACACTTTTTTGGGATCATATTTTCTATTCCGCTATTTAATCAAAAACCTTTGGGGATCAGTTAAATTGGGGGATAGTCTGTGTTGGTACGTGTGAGAGAGATCCACCTTTCCAAGTTGTTGGGGTTCATCTCATACTTCTGAAGGTTTGAGGGTGCTGCCTGTTCCATACTCCCCCTACTCCTAGCCTTTTAGGGGTACAAACAATAGTAATTGGGGCCTAGTGTGGTTGTGTACGTGTGATATACATACACTTTTTTGGGATCATATTTTCTATTCCGCTATTTAATCAAAAACCTCTGGGGATCAGTTAAATTGGGGGATAGTCTGTGTTGGTACGTGTGAGAGAGATCCACCTTTCCAAGTTGTTGGGGTTCATCTCATACTTCTGAAGGTTTGAGGGTGCTGCCTGTTCCATACTCCCCCTACTCCTAGCCTTTTAGGGGTACAAACAATAGTAATTGGGGCCTAGTGTGGTTGTGTACGTGTGATATACATACACTTTTTTGGGATCATATTTTCTATTCCGCTATTTAATCAAAAACCTTTGGGGATCAGTTAAATTGGGGGATAGTCTGTGTTGGTACGTGTGAGAGAGATCCACCTTTCCAAGTTGTTGGGGTTCATCTCATACTTCTGAAGGTTTGAGGGTGCTGCCTGTTCCATACTCCCCCTACTCCTAGCCTTTTAGGGGTACAAACAATAGTAATTGGGGCCTAGTGTGGTTGTGTACGTGTGATATACATACACTTTTTTGGGATCATATTTTCTATTCCGCTATTTAATCAAAAACCTTTGGGGATCAGTTAAATTGGGGGATAGTCTGTGTTGGTACGTGTGAGAGAGATCCACCTTTCCAAGTTGTTGGGGTTCATCTCATACTTCTGAAGGTTTGAGGGTGCTGCCTGTTCCATACTCCCCCTACTCCTAGCCTTTTAGGGGTACAAACAATAGTAATTGGGGCCTAGTGTGGTTGTGTACGTGTGATATACATACACTTTTTTGGGATCATATTTTCTATTCCGCTATTTAATCAAAAACCTTTGGGGATCAGTTAAATTGGGGGATAGTCTGTGTTGGTACGTGTGAGAGAGATCCACCTTTCCAAGTTGTTGGGGTTCATCTCATACTTCTGAAGGTTTGAGGGTGCTGCCTGTTCCATACTCCCCCTACTCCTAGCCTTTTAGGGGTACAAACAATAGTAATTGGGGCCTAGTGTGGTTGTGTACGTGTGATATACATACACTTTTTTGGGATCATATTTTCTATTCCGCTATTTAATCAAAAACCTTTGGGGATCAGTTAAATTGGGGGATAGTCTGTGTTGGTACGTGTGAGAGAGATCCACCTTTCCAAGTTGTTGGGGTTCATCTCATACTTCTGAAGGTTTGAGGGTGCTGCCTGTTCCATACTCCCCCTACTCCTAGCCTTTTAGGGGTACAAACAATAGTAATTGGGGCCTAGTGTGGTTGTGTACGTGTGATATACATACACTTTTTTGGGATCATATTTTCTATTCCGCTATTTAATCAAAAACCTCTGGGGATCAGTTAAATTGGGGGATAGTCTGTGTTGGTACGTGTGAGAGAGATCCACCTTTCCAAGTTGTTGGGGTTCATCTCATACTTCTGAAGGTTTGAGGGTGCTGCCTGTTCCATACTCCCCCTACTCCTAGCCTTTTAGGGGTACAAACAATAGTAATTGGGGCCTAGTGTGGTTGTGTACGTGTGATATACATACACTTTTTTGGGATCATATTTTCTATTCCGCTATTTAATCAAAAACCTTTGGGGATCAGTTAAATTGGGGGATAGTCTGTGTTGGTACGTGTGAGAGAGATCCACCTTTCCAAGTTGTTGGGGTTCATCTCATACTTCTGAAGGTTTGAGGGTGCTGCCTGTTCCATACTCCCCCTACTCCTAGCCTTTTAGGGGTACAAACAATAGTAATTGGGGCCTAGTGTGGTTGTGTACGTGTGATATACATACACTTTTTTGGGATCATATTTTCTATTCCGCTATTTAATCAAAAACCTTTGGGGATCAGTTAAATTGGGGGATAGTCTGTGTTGGTACGTGTGAGAGAGATCCACCTTTCCAAGTTGTTGGGGTTCATCTCATACTTCTGAAGGTTTGAGGGTGCTGCCTGTTCCATACTCCCCCTACTCCTAGCCTTTTAGGGGTACAAACAATAGTAATTGGGGCCTAGTGTGGTTGTGTACGTGTGATATACATACACTTTTTTGGGATCATATTTTCTATTCCGCTATTTAATCAAAAACCTTTGGGGATCAGTTAAATTGGGGGATAGTCTGTGTTGGTACGTGTGAGAGAGATCCACCTTTCCAAGTTGTTGGGGTTCATCTCATACTTCTGAAGGTTTGAGGGTGCTGCCTGTTCCATACTCCCCCTACTCCTAGCCTTTTAGGGGTACAAACAATAGTAATTGGGGCCTAGTGTGGTTGTGTACGTGTGATATACATACACTTTTTTGGGATCATATTTTCTATTCCGCTATTTAATCAAAAACCTCTGGGGATCAGTTAAATTGGGGGATAGTCTGTGTTGGTACGTGTGAGAGAGATCCACCTTTCCAAGTTGTTGGGGTTCATCTCATACTTCTGAAGGTTTGAGGGTGCTGCCTGTTCCATACTCCCCCTACTCCTAGCCTTTTAGGGGTACAAACAATAGTAATTGGGGCCTAGTGTGGTTGTGTACGTGTGATATACATACACTTTTTTGGGATCATATTTTCTATTCCGCTATTTAATCAAAAACCTTTGGGGATCAGTTAAATTGGGGGATAGTCTGTGTTGGTACGTGTGAGAGAGATCCACCTTTCCAAGTTGTTGGGGTTCATCTCATACTTCTGAAGGTTTGAGGGTGCTGCCTGTTCCATACTCCCCCTACTCCTAGCCTTTTAGGGGTACAAACAATAGTAATTGGGGCCTAGTGTGGTTGTGTACGTGTGATATACATACACTTTTTTGGGATCATATTTTCTATTCCGCTATTTAATCAAAAACCTTTGGGGATCAGTTAAATTGGGGGATAGTCTGTGTTGGTACGTGTGAGAGAGATCCACCTTTCCAAGTTGTTGGGGTTCATCTCATACTTCTGAAGGTTTGAGGGTGCTGCCTGTTCCATACTCCCCCTACTCCTAGCCTTTTAGGGGTACAAACAATAGTAATTGGGGCCTAGTGTGGTTGTGTACGTGTGATATACATACACTTTTTTGGGATCATATTTTCTATTCCGCTATTTAATCAAAAACCTTTGGGGATCAGTTAAATTGGGGGATAGTCTGTGTTGGTACGTGTGAGAGAGATCCACCTTTCCAAGTTGTTGGGGTTCATCTCATACTTCTGAAGGTTTGAGGGTGCTGCCTGTTCCATACTCCCCCTACTCCTAGCCTTTTAGGGGTACAAACAATAGTAATTGGGGCCTAGTGTGGTTGTGTACGTGTGATATACATACACTTTTTTGGGATCATATTTTCTATTCCGCTATTTAATCAAAAACCTTTGGGGATCAGTTAAATTGGGGGATAGTCTGTGTTGGTACGTGTGAGAGAGATCCACCTTTCCAAGTTGTTGGGGTTCATCTCATACTTCTGAAGGTTTGAGGGTGCTGCCTGTTCCATACTCCCCCTACTCCTAGCCTTTTAGGGGTACAAACAATAGTAATTGGGGCCTAGTGTGGTTGTGTACGTGTGATATACATACACTTTTTTGGGATCATATTTTCTATTCCGCTATTTAATCAAAAACCTTTGGGGATCAGTTAAATTGGGGGATAGTCTGTGTTGGTACGTGTGAGAGAGATCCACCTTTCCAAGTTGTTGGGGTTCATCTCATACTTCTGAAGGTTTGAGGGTGCTGCCTGTTCCATACTCCCCCTACTCCTAGCCTTTTAGGGGTACAAACAATAGTAATTGGGGCCTAGTGTGGTTGTGTACGTGTGATATACATACACTTTTTTGGGATCATATTTTCTATTCCGCTATTTAATCAAAAACCTTTGGGGATCAGTTAAATTGGGGGATAGTCTGTGTTGGTACGTGTGAGAGAGATCCACCTTTCCAAGTTGTTGGGGTTCATCTCATACTTCTGAAGGTTTGAGGGTGCTGCCTGTTCCATACTCCCCCTACTCCTAGCCTTTTAGGGGTACAAACAATAGTAATTGGGGCCTAGTGTGGTTGTGTACGTGTGATATACATACACTTTTTTGGGATCATATTTTCTATTCCGCTATTTAATCAAAAACCTTTGGGGATCAGTTAAATTGGGGGATAGTCTGTGTTGGTACGTGTGAGAGAGATCCACCTTTCCAAGTTGTTGGGGTTCATCTCATACTTCTGAAGGTTTGAGGGTGCTGCCTGTTCCATACTCCCCCTACTCCTAGCCTTTTAGGGGTACAAACAATAGTAATTGGGGCCTAGTGTGGTTGTGTACGTGTGATATACATACACTTTTTTGGGATCATATTTTCTATTCCGCTATTTAATCAAAAACCTCTGGGGATCAGTTAAATTGGGGGATAGTCTGTGTTGGTACGTGTGAGAGAGATCCACCTTTCCAAGTTGTTGGGGTTCATCTCATACTTCTGAAGGTTTGAGGGTGCTGCCTGTTCCATACTCCCCCTACTCCTAGCCTTTTAGGGGTACAAACAATAGTAATTGGGGCCTAGTGTGGTTGTGTACGTGTGATATACATACACTTTTTTGGGATCATATTTTCTATTCCGCTATTTAATCAAAAACCTTTGGGGATCAGTTAAATTGGGGGATAGTCTGTGTTGGTACGTGTGAGAGAGATCCACCTTTCCAAGTTGTTGGGGTTCATCTCATACTTCTGAAGGTTTGAGGGTGCTGCCTGTTCCATACTCCCCCTACTCCTAGCCTTTTAGGGGTACAAACAATAGTAATTGGGGCCTAGTGTGGTTGTGTACGTGTGATATACATACACTTTTTTGGGATCATATTTTCTATTCCGCTATTTAATCAAAAACCTTTGGGGATCAGTTAAATTGGGGGATAGTCTGTGTTGGTACGTGTGAGAGAGATCCACCTTTCCAAGTTGTTGGGGTTCATCTCATACTTCTGAAGGTTTGAGGGTGCTGCCTGTTCCATACTCCCCCTACTCCTAGCCTTTTAGGGGTACAAACAATAGTAATTGGGGCCTAGTGTGGTTGTGTACGTGTGATATACATACACTTTTTTGGGATCATATTTTCTATTCCGCTATTTAATCAAAAACCTCTGGGGATCAGTTAAATTGGGGGATAGTCTGTGTTGGTACGTGTGAGAGAGATCCACCTTTCCAAGTTGTTGGGGTTCATCTCATACTTCTGAAGGTTTGAGGGTGCTGCCTGTTCCATACTCCCCCTACTCCTAGCCTTTTAGGGGTACAAACAATAGTAATTGGGGCCTAGTGTGGTTGTGTACGTGTGATATACATACACTTTTTTGGGATCATATTTTCTATTCCGCTATTTAATCAAAAACCTTTGGGGATCAGTTAAATTGGGGGATAGTCTGTGTTGGTACGTGTGAGAGAGATCCACCTTTCCAAGTTGTTGGGGTTCATCTCATACTTCTGAAGGTTTGAGGGTGCTGCCTGTTCCATACTCCCCCTACTCCTAGCCTTTTAGGGGTACAAACAATAGTAATTGGGGCCTAGTGTGGTTGTGTACGTGTGATATACATACACTTTTTTGGGATCATATTTTCTATTCCGCTATTTAATCAAAAACCTTTGGGGATCAGTTAAATTGGGGGATAGTCTGTGTTGGTACGTGTGAGAGAGATCCACCTTTCCAAGTTGTTGGGGTTCATCTCATACTTCTGAAGGTTTGAGGGTGCTGCCTGTTCCATACTCCCCCTACTCCTAGCCTTTTAGGGGTACAAACAATAGTAATTGGGGCCTAGTGTGGTTGTGTACGTGTGATATACATACACTTTTTTGGGATCATATTTTCTATTCCGCTATTTAATCAAAAACCTTTGGGGATCAGTTAAATTGGGGGATAGTCTGTGTTGGTACGTGTGAGAGAGATCCACCTTTCCAAGTTGTTGGGGTTCATCTCATACTTCTGAAGGTTTGAGGGTGCTGCCTGTTCCATACTCCCCCTACTCCTAGCCTTTTAGGGGTACAAACAATAGTAATTGGGGCCTAGTGTGGTTGTGTACGTGTGATATACATACACTTTTTTGGGATCATATTTTCTATTCCGCTATTTAATCAAAAACCTCTGGGGATCAGTTAAATTGGGGGATAGTCTGTGTTGGTACGTGTGAGAGAGATCCACCTTTCCAAGTTGTTGGGGTTCATCTCATACTTCTGAAGGTTTGAGGGTGCTGCCTGTTCCATACTCCCCCTACTCCTAGCCTTTTAGGGGTACAAACAATAGTAATTGGGGCCTAGTGTGGTTGTGTACGTGTGATATACATACACTTTTTTGGGATCATATTTTCTATTCCGCTATTTAATCAAAAACCTTTGGGGATCAGTTAAATTGGGGGATAGTCTGTGTTGGTACGTGTGAGAGAGATCCACCTTTCCAAGTTGTTGGGGTTCATCTCATACTTCTGAAGGTTTGAGGGTGCTGCCTGTTCCATACTCCCCCTACTCCTAGCCTTTTAGGGGTACAAACAATAGTAATTGGGGCCTAGTGTGGTTGTGTACGTGTGATATACATACACTTTTTTGGGATCATATTTTCTATTCCGCTATTTAATCAAAAACCTTTGGGGATCAGTTAAATTGGGGGATAGTCTGTGTTGGTACGTGTGAGAGAGATCCACCTTTCCAAGTTGTTGGGGTTCATCTCATACTTCTGAAGGTTTGAGGGTGCTGCCTGTTCCATACTCCCCCTACTCCTAGCCTTTTAGGGGTACAAACAATAGTAATTGGGGCCTAGTGTGGTTGTGTACGTGTGATATACATACACTTTTTTGGGATCATATTTTCTATTCCGCTATTTAATCAAAAACCTCTGGGGATCAGTTAAATTGGGGGATAGTCTGTGTTGGTACGTGTGAGAGAGATCCACCTTTCCAAGTTGTTGGGGTTCATCTCATACTTCTGAAGGTTTGAGGGTGCTGCCTGTTCCATACTCCCCCTACTCCTAGCCTTTTAGGGGTACAAACAATAGTAATTGGGGCCTAGTGTGGTTGTGTACGTGTGATATACATACACTTTTTTGGGATCATATTTTCTATTCCGCTATTTAATCAAAAACCTTTGGGGATCAGTTAAATTGGGGGATAGTCTGTGTTGGTACGTGTGAGAGAGATCCACCTTTCCAAGTTGTTGGGGTTCATCTCATACTTCTGAAGGTTTGAGGGTGCTGCCTGTTCCATACTCCCCCTACTCCTAGCCTTTTAGGGGTACAAACAATAGTAATTGGGGCCTAGTGTGGTTGTGTACGTGTGATATACATACACTTTTTTGGGATCATATTTTCTATTCCGCTATTTAATCAAAAACCTTTGGGGATCAGTTAAATTGGGGGATAGTCTGTGTTGGTACGTGTGAGAGAGATCCACCTTTCCAAGTTGTTGGGGTTCATCTCATACTTCTGAAGGTTTGAGGGTGCTGCCTGTTCCATACTCCCCCTACTCCTCATCTAGCCTTTTAGGGGTACAAACAATAGTAATTGGGGCCTAGTGTGGTTGTGTACGTGTGATATACATACACTTTTTTTGGATCATATTTTCTATTCCGCTATTTAATCAAAAACCTTTGGGGATCAGTTAAATTGGGGGATAGTCTGTGTTGGTACGTGTGAGAGAGATCCACCTTTCCAAGTTGTTGGGGTTCATCTCATACTTCTGAAGGTTTGAGGGTGCTGCCTGTTCCATACCCCCCCTACTCCTCATCTAGCCTTTTAGGGGTACAAACAATAGTAATTGGGGCCTAGTGTGGTTGTGTACGTGCGAGATACATACACTTTTTTTGATCATATTTCCTATTCCGCTATTCAATAAAAACCTTTGAGGATCAATTGAATTGCGGGATAGTCTGTGTCGGTACGTGTGAGAGAGATCCACCTTTCCAAGTTGTTGGGGTTCATCTCATACTTCTGAAGGTTTGAGGGTGCTGCCTGTTCCATACCCCCCCCTACTCCTCATCTAGCCTTTTAGGGGTACAAACAATAGTAATTGGGGCCTAGTGTGGTTGTGTACGTGCGAGATACATACACTTTTTTTGATCATATTTCCTATTCCGCTATTCAATAAAAACCTTTGAGGATCAATTGAATTGCGGGATAGTCTGTGTCGGTACGTGTGAGAGAGATCCACCTTTCCAAGTTGTTGGGGTTCATCTCATACTTCTGAAGGTTTGAGGGTGCTGCCTGTTCCATACCCCCCCTACTCCTCATCTAGCCTTTTAGGGGTACAAACAATAGTAATTGGGGCCTAGTGTGGTTGTGTACGTGTGATATACATACACTTTTTTTGGATCATATTTTCTATTCCGCTATTTAATCAAAAACCTTTGGGGATCAGTTAAATTGGGGGATAGTCTGTGTTGGTACGTGTGAGAGAGATCCACCTTTCCAAGTTGTTGGGGTTCATCTCATACTTCTGAAGGTTTGAGGGTGCTGCCTGTTCCATACCCCCCCTACTCCTCATCTAGCCTTTTAGGGGTACAAACAATAGTAATTGGGGCCTAGTGTGGTTGTGTACGTGCGAGATACATACACTTTTTTTGATCATATTTCCTATTCCGCTATTCAATAAAAACCTTTGAGGATCAATTGAATTGCGGGATAGTCTGTGTCGGTACGTGTGAGAGAGATCCACCTTTCCAAGTTGTTGGGGTTCATCTCATACTTCTGAAGGTTTGAGGGTGCTGCCTGTTCCATACCCCCCCTACTCCTCATCTAGCCTTTTAGGGGTACAAACAATAGTAATTGGGGCCTAGTGTGGTTGTGTACGTGCGAGATACATACACTTTTTTTGATCATATTTCCTATTCCGCTATTCAATAAAAACCTTTGAGGATCAATTGAATTGCGGGATAGTCTGTGTCGGTACGTGTGAGAGAGATCCACCTTTCCAAGTTGTTGGGGTTCATCTCATACTTCTGAAGGTTTGAGGGTGCTGCCTGTTCCATACCCCCCCTACTCCTCATCTAGCCTTTTAGGGGTACAAACAATAGTAATTGGGGCCTAGTGTGGTTGTGTACGTGCGAGATACATACACTTTTTTTGATCATATTTCCTATTCCGCTATTCAATAAAAACCTTTGAGGATCAATTGAATTGCGGGATAGTCTGTGTCGGTACGTGTGAGAGAGATCCACCTTTCCAAGTTGTTGGGGTTCATCTCATACTTCTGAAGGTTTGAGGGTGCTGCCTGTTCCATACCCCCCCTACTCCTCATCTAGCCTTTTAGGGGTACAAACAATAGTAATTGGGGCCTAGTGTGGTTGTGTACGTGTGATATACATACACTTTTTTGGGATCATATTTTCTATTCCGCTATTTAATCAAAAACCTCTGGGGATCAGTTAAATTGGGGGATAGTCTGTGTTGGTACGTGTGAGAGAGATCCACCTTTCCAAGTTGTTGGGGTTCATCTCATACTTCTGAAGGTTTGAGGGTGCTGCCTGTTCCATACTCCCCCTACTCCTAGCCTTTTAGGGGTACAAACAATAGTAATTGGGGCCTAGTGTGGTTGTGTACGTGTGATATACATACACTTTTTTGGGATCATATTTTCTATTCCGCTATTTAATCAAAAACCTTTGGGGATCAGTTAAATTGGGGGATAGTCTGTGTTGGTACGTGTGAGAGAGATCCACCTTTCCAAGTTGTTGGGGTTCATCTCATACTTCTGAAGGTTTGAGGGTGCTGCCTGTTCCATACCCCCCCTACTCCTCATCTAGCCTTTTAGGGGTACAAACAATAGTAATTGGGGCCTAGTGTGGTTGTGTACGTGCGAGATACATACACTTTTTTTGATCATATTTCCTATTCCGCTATTCAATAAAAACCTTTGAGGATCAATTGAATTGCGGGATAGTCTGTGTCGGTACGTGTGAGAGAGATCCACCTTTCCAAGTTGTTGGGGTTCATCTCATACTTCTGAAGGTTTGAGGGTGCTGCCTGTTCCATACCCCCCCTACTCCTCATCTAGCCTTTTAGGGGTACAAACAATAGTAATTGGGGCCTAGTGTGGTTGTGTACGTGCGAGATACATACACTTTTTTTGATCATATTTCCTATTCCGCTATTCAATAAAAACCTTTGAGGATCAATTGAATTGCGGGATAGTCTGTGTCGGTACGTGTGAGAGAGATCCACCTTTCCAAGTTGTTGGGGTTCATCTCATACTTCTGAAGGTTTGAGGGTGCTGCCTGTTCCATACCCCCCCTACTCCTCATCTAGCCTTTTAGGGGTACAAACAATAGTAATTGGGGCCTAGTGTGGTTGTGTACGTGCGAGATACATACACTTTTTTTGATCATATTTCCTATTCCGCTATTCAATAAAAACCTTTGAGGATCAATTGAATTGCGGGATAGTCTGTGTCGGTACGTGTGAGAGAGATCCACCTTTCCAAGTTGTTGGGGTTCATCTCATACTTCTGAAGGTTTGAGGGTGCTGCCTGTTCCATACCCCCCCTACTCCTCATCTAGCCTTTTAGGGGTACAAACAATAGTAATTGGGGCCTAGTGTGGTTGTGTACGTGCGAGATACATACACTTTTTTTGATCATATTTCCTATTCCGCTATTCAATAAAAACCTTTGAGGATCAATTGAATTGCGGGATAGTCTGTGTCGGTACGTGTGAGAGAGATCCACCTTTCCAAGTTGTTGGGGTTCATCTCATACTTCTGAAGGTTTGAGGGTGCTGCCTGTTCCATACCCCCCCTACTCCTCATCTAGCCTTTTAGGGGTACAAACAATAGTAATTGGGGCCTAGTGTGGTTGTGTACGTGCGAGATACATACACTTTTTTTGATCATATTTCCTATTCCGCTATTCAATAAAAACCTTTGAGGATCAATTGAATTGCGGGATAGTCTGTGTCGGTACGTGTGAGAGAGATCCACCTTTCCAAGTTGTTGGGGTTCATCTCATACTTCTGAAGGTTTGAGGGTGCTGCCTGTTCCATACTCCCCCTACTCCTCATCTAGCCTTTTAGGGGTACAAACAATAGTAATTGGGGCCTAGTGTGGTTGTGTACGTGTGATATACATACACTTTTTTTGGATCATATTTTCTATTCCGCTATTCAATAAAAACCTTTCTAGGGCAAGATCTTAAATTACAGAAATATGAGGAGACCGTCAAATAAGGGCCGTGGCCTGGGTCGTGGTGCTGCTGGTAGAGCTCCTGTTGCAAGGAGAGGACATGGTCGATCTGTGCCAGCTACACGCACAAGTGAAACACCTTCCTCAAGTGTGAGTAGGCGACAGAACCTGCATCAGTATTTGGTAGGGCATCAAACGCCCCTAGAAGTGATGAGGCCAGAACAAGTTGAGGCGATAGTAGATTGGTTTGCTGCTGACAGTGCCTCCAGTTCCTTCACATTGTCTCCCACCCAGTCTACTGCAGAAAGGTCAGAGTTGGCACCTGCAGCCAATGTCCAACCGTCTTTCACCTCACCCCCTTGCAAATCAGGCCAGCAGTCTGAGCCCCAAGCCATACAGCAGTCTCTTATTCTTTTTGAGGACTCTGTCAGCAGGGTTTCCCAGGGCCATCCACCTAGCCCTGCCCCAGAAGTGGAAGAGATTGAGTGCAGCGATGCCCAACCACTTATTTCTCAAGATGAGTACATGCAAGGATCATCGCAGCACGTCTCCGATGATGACGAAACGCAGGTGCCAACTGCTGCGGCGTTCAGCATTGTGGAGACCGACAAGGAGGGCAGGGGTGAAGACTGGGTGGAAGATGATGTGGAGGACGATGAGGTCCTCGACCCCACATGGAATGAACGTCATGCAGGTGACCTGAGTAGTTTGGAGGAAGAGGCGGTGGTCGCACAGAGCCACCAGCACAGCAGAAGAGGGAGCAGGGTGCAGAAGCGGAGCGGCCGTGCCCTAGACACTACGCCCGCTACTGCCCAACGCAGCAAGGGAACGAGCGCACCAAAGTCAGCTCAAAGGAGTTCTCTAGCGTGGAAGTTCTTTAGAAAATGTGCTGATGACAGGACACGAGTGGTTTGCACCCTGTGCAATCAGAGCTTGAAGCGAGGCATGAACCTTCTCAACCTGAGCACAACCTGCATGTCAGGCATCTAAGTGCTAAGCACGAGCTGCAGTGGAGTACACACCTTCAAAACCAAGAAACGTCTCTGGCTCATCCTGCTTCCTCTTCTGCTGCAGTCTCGGCCGCTCCAGCCACATCTGTAGTGATACCGGCACCTGCCACCCCGCAAACAGACGATCTGTCAGCAACACCACCACCTGGGTCACCAACAACCATCTCCACAATGTCCCGTGGAAGCGTTCAGCTTTCCATCTCCCAAACACTTGAGAGGAAGAGGAAGTACCCCCCTACCCACCCGCGATCCCTGGCCCTGAATGCCAGCATTTCAAAATTATTGGCCTTTGAAATGCTGTCATTCCGTCTGGTGGAGACGCACAGTTTTAAAAACCTTATGTCGGTGGCTGTCCCACAGTACGTCGTGCCCAGCCGCCACTACTTTTCCAGGCAAGCCATCCCTTCCCTGCACAACCAAGTGGGGGAAAATATCAGGTGTGCACTGCGCAACGCCATCTGTGCCAAGGTCCACCTAACTACGGATACGTGGACCAGTAAGCACGGTCAGGGGCGTTATATCTCCCTAACGGCACACTGGGTAAATGCAGTGGCGGATGGGCCTGAGGCGGATAGCAATTTGGCGCATGTCCTTCCACCACCGAGGATTGCAGGGCGCTTCAGTTTGCCTCCTGTTCGTAACTCCTCCTACTCCGCTTCCTCATCCTCTACCGCCTCCTCATCCGGACAGCGTAACACCTTCACCACCAACTTCAGCACGGCCAGGGGTAAACGACAGCAGGCAGTTTTACAACTTGCCTGTTTGGGGGACAAACCACACACCGCGCAGGAGTTGTGGAGGAGCATGGAACAGCAGACAAATGAGTGGTTGCTGCCAGCGAGCCTCAAGCCCGGCCTGGTGGTGTGTGATAACGGGCGAAATCTCATAGCAGCTCTGGGCCTAGCCGGTTTGACGCACATCCCTTGCCTGGCGCATGTGCTGAATTTGGTGGTGCAGAGGTTCCTTAAAAACTACCCCGATATGTCAGAGCTGCTGCAGAAAGTGCGGGCCGTTTGTGCGCACTTTCGGCGTTCTCACCCTGCTGCTGCTCGCCTGGCAGCGCTGCAGCGTAACTTCGGCCTTCCCGCTCACCGCCTCATATGTGACGTGCCCACAAGGTGGAACTCCACCTTGCACATGCTGGAAAGACTGTGCGAGCAGCAGCAGGCCATAGTGGAGTTTCAGCTGCAGCACGCACGCGTGAGTCGCTCTGCGGAACAGCACCACTTCACCACCAATAACTGGGCCTCCATGCGAGACCTGTGTGCCTTGTTGCGCTGTTTTGAGTACTCCACCAACATGGCCAGTGGCAATGACGCCGTTCTCAGCTTAACTATCCCACTTCTATGCCTCCTTGAAAAAACAATTCGGGCGATGATGGAAGAGGATGTGGCACAGGATGAGGAGGAGGAGGAGGATGAAGAGGTAACATTTCCAAGGCTTTCAGGGCAGTCATTCGCAAGGGGCTCCGAGGGTGGGTTCCTGCACACGCAAACGCCAGGGACGCAATTGTCCAGCAGGGGCACAGTTCTGGAGGATGAGGAGGATGAGGAGGAGGAGGAGCTGGAGGAGGAGATGGAACCATGTTCACAGCAGGGTGGCACCCAGGCCAGCTCATGGCCATCACTGGTGCGTGGCTGGGGGGATACAGAGGACACGGATGATACACCTCCCACAGAGGACAGCCTTTCGTCGCCTCTGGGCAGCCTGGCACACATGAGCGATTACATGCTGCAGTGTCTCCACAACGACCGCCGAGTTGCCCACATTCTAACTTGTGCTGATTACTGGGTGGCCACGCTGCTGGATCCCCGTTACAAGGACAACGTACCGTCCTTAATTCACTCACTGGAGCGCGATCGCAAGATGCGCGAGTACAAGCGCACGCTGGTAGACGCCATGCTGCTGGCATTCCCATCTGACAGCGGGGCCACAGTGGAAGCACAAGGCAGAGGAGGAGGAGGAGGAGGTCGCCAACGCAACCAGGGCACCGCCAGCACCTCAGAAGGCAGGGTTAGCATGGCCGAAATGTGGAAAAGCTTTGTCAGCACGCCACAACAAACAGCAGCACCAGCAGCTCAGATGGAACGTCTTAGCAGGAGGCAGCATTTTACCAACATGGTGGAGCAGTATGTGTGCACACGCCTACATGTAGTGAATGACGGGTCTGCCCCCTTCAACTTCTGGGTCTCCAAATTGGGCACATGGCCTGAGCTTGCCCTTTACGCCTTGGAGGTGCTGGCGTGCCCTGCAGCCAGTGTATTATCTGAACGGGTATTTAGCACGGCTGGGGGCGTTATAACAGACAAGCGCAGCCGCCTGTCCAGAGACAATGTGGACAAGCTCACGTTCATTAAAATGAACCAGGCATGGATCCCACGGGACTTTTCCGTACCTTATGCAGAATAGCAATGGATACCGACCTTACCCACCCATTGTTCCATTTTTGCTCTTTCTCACTCTTTTGGGGTGTACCCTCATTTAAAATTTTTGAAAAGAAGCAGTGTTGGCTACCTCGTCCTCCTCCTCAGGGCCAGATTAATGTAGGGGCTATTGGAGCTGCAGCTCCAGGCCCCTACCTTTTATATAGGCCCCGGGTTGGCCATATTCACTGTTACCGCTCTTCTGTCACTTGTAAACACAGAAGTCTGGCTTCTATGCTCGCTTCCCCAGGCAGCACCCTCAGAACCTCCCCACACAGCGTGAAGGCCGGACAAGGAGGGACAGTTGGCGATGCATGGATGTGTTTATGGGCTTCAGAGACAGCATCCCATGTTGAATTAGGCATGCATGGCTGCACCCTTCCTCCTCTGGGTGCATGGCAAGGCACGGCCCTTAAGGCCCTTCAAAATCCTCAGCACCAAGCCCATGATGCTGTTAATCCGGCCCTGGTCCTCCTCCACCGCCGCTTCCACCTACACCGCCCATAGGTGTGCGCAGCCTATTGCATTAAGGTGTGCACCCCAAAGTTGAAATACACATGCATGTGTTTGCCAGCAGGGAGAGTAATGTATCGGGGCCATGTACCTGTAGGCAAGGAGAAATAGAGCAGAGCAGGTCCCAGGGAGATCTTTCCCATCTCCTCACTGGCAATGCTATGTGCCCTAGGTGATTAGGGTGTGCCCAGGCACACCCAGCACACCCTGTGCGCACGCCTATGTCACCGCCACATCCACCACCACCTCAACCTCCCTCCTACTCCATATGGGCCTCGTCCTTCAGAGATGAAGAAGAACATTGTTTTATTTTTCTGTTTTTTTTTTGTTGTTTTAAGTTATTTCCCTATCCACATTTGTTTGCAGAGCACTTGCCATGCTCTTAATTACGTTTTGCTGCCATTTGCAGCACTCTAGCCCTTTCCTTTGGTGTTTTAGAGCCATTTTAGTGCCTTAAAGTTCGGGTCCCCATTGACTTCAATGGGGTTCGGTGTCCGGGAAAAGTTCGGTAAAAGTCCGGGACACGGACCCGGACTTTTTTTTAAAGTTCGGCCGAACCCGTCGAACACGGACATCTAGGTGTTCGCTCAACCCTACTTATAGGAACAAGTCTTGCACTACCCCAAAGAGACCCATAAGTGATCTGGGGACAAGTGCAGGTTGGAAGGGAAGAACCTTTCCGGAGGATAAAACCGAACTCTCGTAGCCTGACCGAATAACTTAGTGGACCCACATGTCCTATACCAGGAAGGTCCATGGGTCCGGAAACCTGCAAAGACATCCCCCAACCCCAGATACGGGTGAGGGTGCTCCTTCATGCAGAGGTAGCCTTGTCCGTAGGTCTGGAAGAGCCTGCTTGTGGCTTACCAGACCAGGTCTTCTTGGAACCTCCGGTGGAGGCCCTGACTTTTGATCCCTTGTCTTTAGACTCTGAGGGATGAAAAAACCTCTTCTGAGCCAAGGAAAATAGCCTACGTCTATGGCAAGGCTCCTTGCCCTTGGTAGCCTGCGGAAGAAGAGTACTCTTGCCCCTTGTGAGACCCTTAACAATGTCATTCAAGGAAGCTCCAGACCAGCAATCTCCTACAAGGGGGAAATCAGATAAGGTCTTCTTAGAAGTATGCCGAAGGACAACTGCTGATACAGACAGCCTAGAAAGCAAAGGAGCCGCATCCAAGAGGCATCACAGATAAACTGTAGCCCCTGGACCAGCTGATCTGCTAGCTCCGCAAAGACAGGGGGGAGCTGTTTTCCCTCCAGGTCCTGCCGTAAAAGTGTAGCCCACTCGGTCAGAGCTTTCGACACCAGGGCAATAGTAAATACCAGACCAAGTGCCGAACCAGCCACAATGAGCATATGGCGGGCTTGGAACCCTTAGAACCTCCACAAGGGACACTCTGCAGGTACTAAAGGGGCACTCTGGAGAATGCAAAGAGGGCACTCTGGAGGTACTAAGATATTACCTCCAAAGTGCTTTTTACAGAGAACCCTGAGGAGTGATGGTTATCATTGAGACCAGCCTGTTCTCATCATGTCGGTGTTAGGAGGAGCGGAGCACACCACTCACCTCACAACTGCCCTATTCCTTCTCCCTGCCACAGGCCCAACATTTGCCTGGTATGTTAAATTTACCTGTTGATTACTGGCTGCTTGTTGGTGTCACTTCCTGCAGCAGGCATCTGTCTTTGCAGTGAAGTGGAGGAGGATGAGTCCGTTCTGCATACTAAACATCAGCCTGAGTTCTGGGATCGAGCACCACATCCTCCTCCACTCAGGTCAGCCACTTCTGCTGCCATTTTCCTAGTCGGGATTGGGGCTTCCACACTGCTGCCGTTGGACCCGTCCCCTGCCTCCCCAGTAGTAGCAGCAATTTCGAGCCTACACTACAGCACAGTCATAGCACTCTTCTCCTGTCACTGACATACAGACAGGAGAAAAGTGTTCAATTTTTAAAGCACAGATCGGCCTCCTTCCAAGTGCGACCTTTGCAACCCTGGTAGTTTCGCCACTGTGAGGAGGACCAGTAGTGGCCAACCCTCTATGTGCAAGTGTCACTGCTCTTAGAACAGAGATTACAAATATTGTCCTGAACAGCAGTTAATTCTTTTTTTTTTTTTTGTAGCGGAACATCTTAAGACCAACATATTCCCTATTCTACTTTTAAGAATGAATGAGTTCTATGTACATTTATATTAATTAAATAAAAAGTTCCATATATTCCATAAAAGTAAAAACATGGTTTTATATTGTCTTCCTTGTATGTGTGCACATTGGAGAGTAATGCTTTTTCAATGGGGAGTAAATAGGAAAACCATAAACCATATGTAGTTCTTGGTGGCTCACCATCAACAAGAGCTTATCTTTTGGCAAAGTTTCAGTGCATAAAGGCTTGGATTAACTATAAAATAAGATGTTTGCAGATGTCAGAATAGACTTTCACATGTATTGATTTTACAGAAAATGTTCTGTAATGAAGCAAGCACGTCTCAGGTACAACATCTCTTGCGCAAACACTAAAGACGCATGTGAACCACTAACTAAAATGTTATCATGCCCAGCAATATGTTTTAGGTTCACAAGACAACATGCTCTCCATGGTATTCTTAGTTTCTAAAAAACATTCAATAAATAGGGCAAGGAAGTTTTAAAAGTTGTATGAAGACTATTTTCTATTTCAGCCCCCATCTTATAAGACATTTACCCGTATATATTTAGTTTCCATTGTACATTCAATTTCTGTCTTATACGACATTTGCTATTGTCTGTTTGGTCTCTATTATATATTCAGTTTCTTAAAGTAGAACTTTAGTCAGAAAATTAAGTCCTAAAAAATCACTTCAGGCCTGACCCTTTTACAGGCCTAGCTAAGTAAAAATAAGTGCCTATACAGTTTAAAATCCAGTAAGATCCTGTCTCACCCTGCTCTGCACATGCTCAGTGACTATCTATTCTTGGCACTGTGCCTAAAATCATGGCCCCTAGAGGCCAATAAGCTGTCAGCTTTAAAATTTACTGTTGTTGAAAGGGGAAGAAAGGAACAGGAATGGCACAGACTGTGCGGAGAGGAGACAAATTAGGGAGGGAAAAAAGAAAAGCAGGAGAGGTGACAGGACAAACTCTGCTACCAGGGAGACACAAAAGAGTTAAACCTACAAGGATAGTGT
Source organism: Pelophylax lessonae (assembly GCF_965119305.1). NCBI lineage: Eukaryota > Metazoa > Chordata > Amphibia > Anura > Ranidae > Pelophylax > Pelophylax lessonae. The sequence goes on along the minus strand of NW_028119545.1, from coordinate 25,559 downwards.
CTTATCATATCTCCCTGATGTTTTCTCCTTTCCCTCATCTGCAGCCTGTAAAATTCAGCACTATAAAGCTTCTGTCAGCTCTCTGTCTGAGCCAAGACATACAATCAAGGCTGGAAATGTCCATATTTTAATTAAAGAAAGTGACCATGATGTTTTTAGACCTAGGAGGGGGGAGAGTTTCCAAAAAGGAAGTGACTGCTTTGGACTTCAACAAAATGGCAGTCTCCAGCAAGAAGAAACAGGAGCAATTTACAGCACACGCTAATTTTGGTAGCATAATCATTAATGTGGAATATATGTTCTTTTGTTTAAAAAACATTAATTGTTATCAGGGGCAAGAGCTTGGAAGGGGGGGGGGGGTTGGCAGGTTGTTTAGAGGTGGCAGGGGGTGAAGAGGTTAAAGTTAGAGGGTTGAAGATATGAGAGCTGTGGATTTGGGTAATCTGTAGATGGGGGTGCAGAAGTGAAATGTGGAAAGGGGGATGAGACAAGCTGTAGTTGTGGACTGATGGTGTAGGCTGTGGAGGTGCTTAAGTGAACTGTGGACAGGGGTGCAGAATTAAGCTCTGGGTAGAGGAACAGAGGTGTGCTGCGGACAGGGGGAAGAAGTAGTGAGCTGTGGACGGGGGAAGAAGTGGTGAGCTGTAGAAAGGGGGAAGAAGTGGTGAGCTGTGAACGGGGGGAAGAATTGGTGAGCTGTGGATGGGGGGAAGAAGTGGTGAGCTGTGAACGAGGGGGGGGGGGAGGTGTGCTGCGGATGGGGGAAGGAGTAGTGAGCTGCGAAAAGGAGGGAGTAGAGGTGAGCAGCGGACAGTGGGGAGAAGTGGTGTGCTGCAAAAAGGGGGGAAATAGTGGTGTGCTGCAGATGGGTGGAAAAAGAGGTGTGCTGTGAAAAGGGGGGATGAGTGGTGAGCTGCGAAAAGGGGGAAGAAGCAGTGAGCTGCGAAAAGGGGGATGAAGTGGTGAGCTGCGAACAGTGGGGAGAAGTGGTGAGCTGCAGGTTGGGGGAATAATTAGTAAGCTGTGGACGGGAGGGAAGAAGAGGTGAGCTGCATATAGGGGGGAAGAAGTGGTGAGCTGTGGACAGGGGAAAGAAGAGGCTAACTGTGGATGGGGGCATAGGTGAGCTGTGGACAAGGGTTGCAGAGGTGAGGTCTAAATGGGGTGTACAGAGTTGAGCTGGTTACAATGGGGGAAATATGTACTGTCCCTTGTGCTGATTTTTTTTTTCTGTGTCCTGTGTGATACACACATCATCAATGCAGAGTACACTTTCCTGAGCTCTGTGTGTTATGCGCTACTCTTTTGGCCTTGAGCAATTTGCAGATTTAGTGCTGCTTTATTTCTTCCCGGGGAACAATTGGGTTGGGGGGGGGAGAGTTGGCTGGGGAGGGTGAGTTGCTGCACCTATTCTATCAGAAAAAAAGCCCTGCAACCCCCCCCCCCCCCCACCCCCTCCTCCAAAGGACCCCTTTTTAGAAAATAGACAGCCCATGGTAAGTTTTTTGAAGTTGTAATTTTTTGTCCCAATTTTTTTGGAAAATTATGAAAATTAAATAAAATTTGGGTTTTTTACATACTGTTACCAGTGCAGTACAGTTTAATCATATGACTGGTGTGGTGTTGATCACATACACTGACTGGTGACACTATGTAGGAAAATCAAATAAATAAACAATTTTTTATATTGAATTTTTTTTTAACACTGTACTACTCTGGGTGGGGATCTGGCATTTTTATTTTACACTGTGATTTCTTGTTACAGTGATGATCACTGTAACAGCAATTGTTTTATGACTCATTGCATACTATTGTGATGTTGCGATTGGCCACAGCTGTCCCATGGTGCAGGGTTCTGTAAATGGCCCAGGTACCAGTTCAGTATATTTGAGCACACAATAATGCATGTACTGTACGTTTAGATTTTATTTTGTACATGTTTATATGCGTAAATGTGAATGACCCCATGTAATAGAAAACAACAAAAGGCTCCACTTTTTTCCAACATACCGTGTTTCCTCGAAAATAAGACCCACCCCAAAAATAAGACCTATCTCGGTTTTATAGGATGGCTGCAATATAAGCCCTACCCGGAAAATAAGTCCTAGTTAAAGTCCTTGTAAAATCATCTAATCCACGCTGTAAAAGGATTATATAAAGTCCAGTGTGTGTCTTTATGTAACGTTGTAAAAAATACCTTACTTACAGCACCGCTGGGTGCTCATGTGACCCGCCAGAGCTCTCCTGCTCTCCTCCCGTCTGACGTCAGCAGCCCCTTTCTTGGCAGTGCTCGGAGCAGGGCTGACGTCAGTGGGGATCTTGGCATCTTCGTCAGCAGTGCTCGGAGCGGGGAAGAAGAGCTCCAGCGGGTCATGTGAGTGCCCAGAGGCACTGTAAATAAAGTATTGTCTACAATCTTACATAAAGACACACACTGGACATTATATAATCCATTTAAAGAGCAGATTAAAGGATTTTTCAAGGAATTTAACTAGGGTTTATTTTGGGGGTTACAGAGATGTTGACCAATGAGCTGACAGGTAGTGAAAGAGGGAGAGAAGACAGAGGACAAATAAGACATCCCCTGAAGAAAAGCCCTAATGCATTTTTTTGTAGCCAAAATAATATAAGACCCGGCCTTATTTATTGGGAAACGTGGCACTTCTACGCAATGTGTTGTTATAATTGGGCTTTATTGGGAATACTGGTTTTTCCAATGTTCATACATTTTACCTGGTTAGGAGAATTCAACAAAACACACACCAGTACATCTTGTATTAATCATTTAATTGAAAAATTGTTGTTGTTTTAAATGTGTTTTTTATGGAATCCTTCCAAGGTTACAAGACTGAAACATACCCACTCTGGTACTCAATGCAGTTGAACAAAAACCTCTTAGCACAATCTGTATCTACTTTCACTCATACAATCTTGGAGTTCAATGTTGATAGCCAAATATGTGTTGGATTATTCGGTACATTTATGGTTAGATGTGTTTTGTCTGAAGGCTAATTTGTTTTTCAAGTGCCGTAAATTCCTCAGGCAAGGTAAATAAATGTAAGAAACTGCGATAGAAATGAGGGCCATTATTTAGGCCTTGAAACACTGCACATAGCCGCATTCTGTGCACTTGATGCTGAAGATTCATGATCAAAATGGACATGTACATTACAATTAAAACACCCACAAACCATCAGCCCACAGATCTTCTAATCTTGCATCGACCTATATTGTAACTAATGAAAAAAATGCTATTTATCCAGTAATGTGAAAGCTAAATGATACACTCAGAAAATATCAGTGTATATGGGCTCTACAGAACACTTCAAGTCTTTTATTTGCTGAAAAGGGACAAATAAAACAAAAAGGTGGACCTGCCAACAAGCACACAGTAATGGATAGAATCTTAGAACATTTCAATGTCCAAAGAAACCTTTTAAATTCACCCTTCTTAACCAGGGATATAAAAGTGTTTTTTTATCTGATATATACACAGGTGCATCTCATAAAATTAAAATATCATAAAGTGAAACTTGTATATTTTATATAGATGCGTTACACACAGAGTGATATATTTTAAGAATTTCCTTTAATTTCATTTTAATAAAATTCAGTATCACAAATAATTAGAAAATTACAAAAGACCAATTAAAAAAAAAGGATTTTAATACAGAAATGTTGGCTTACTGAAAAGTATGTCCATGTACAGTATAGTATGAACTCAATATTTGGTCGGGGCTCCTTTTGCATGAATTACTGCATCAATGCAGCATGGCATGGAGGCGATCAGCCTGTGGCACTGCTAAAGTGTTATGGAAGCCCAGGTTGCTTTGATAGCAGCTTTCAGCTTGTCTACATTGTTGGGTCTGGTGTCTCTCATCTTCCTCTAGAAAATACCCCACAGATTCTCTATGTGGTTTAGGTCAGGCGAGTTTGCTGGCCAATCAAGCACAGTTCATTAAACCAGGTATTTATAGTTTTGGCAGTGTGGGCAGGTGCCAAGTCCTGCTGGAAAATTAAATCAGCATCTCCATAAAGCTGGTCAGCAGAGGGAAGAATGAAATGCTCTAGAATTTCCTGCGCTTACAGAGAACCTGGAATATATGAATAATAGCCTAAAGGAACGTGGAAAATGCAATATGCCTTTTAAATATATAAAAAAATTAAATAAATAAATAATGCCACCAAAAGAAAGCCATATTTGTCCTAAACTCATTATATAGCTGAATTAATAGGCCTATTGCTAGCGTAAGATGGCATTGGAGCTGAACTGGTAAAAGTGTCACTCAAGCCAATACTTTTCTTACAGTTTCGGATAGAGTGAGGTAGGGTTACAACCTCTTCCAGTTTTTTACTTCTGTTTACCTCTGTGTAGTGTGATCCCTAACTGTAATCTATTAGGGCCTCCATCTTTGATCATACTGTATATAGCAGGAGATGAATTGAGGGCATGTATACCAGGATGGAACTGGTAAAAGTGTCACTCAAGCCAATACTTTTCTTACAGTTTCGGATAGAGTGAGGTAGGGTTACAACCTCTTCCAGTTTTTTACTTCTGTTTACCTCTGTGTAGTGTGATCCCTAACTGTAATCTATTAGGGCCTCCATCTTTGATCATACTGTATATAGCAGGAGATGAATTGAGGGCATGTATACCAGGATGGAGCTGATTCCTAATTAAAGGTGCAGGGACACACTAGAAGCCCAGCACAGAACAATGCCAATGTGCGTTCCCACACCAAATCCAGCAAATTAATACAAATGGCATCTGCTCCAATCAATTTATAACTAGCTTTTTAAGGTAAGGTGCACAAAGAAATGCTTTGCACAGATCAAACACAATACAAACATTGTCCAGCACACTTACCAGCTTGCTAGTAAAAAATAATTATACTGTTTAACAATTTGCGTTTAGTTGCACAACATTTTCAAATATATGTGGACGATACACTGCATCATCAAGGCCTCTGCCTAGTTTTTTCTGGAAGTCTAATCTATGAGAGCCTCCATTTTAGAGCAAGATAGCAAAGCTGAAGGCAGGCATGCCTGGAAGTAGTTTCAAATGGTATTAGATGGACTTTAATTTTTACTAAAGCGTGCTATAAATATTTCTTTGATGGTAATGATGATGATTATTATTTTTATTGGTATTAATTTTAACCAGTATCTAGACTGCATTTACCATTAGGCACAGTAGGTATGTGCCTATAGGCTGCAAAGTCAAGGGGCCACTTAAGACTTCATGCACACTGGGCTTAAAAAAAAAAGTCAGTTCCCTTTTCGGGGGGGGGGGGGGGTTTGCCACAAAGCTCTGTTCAGAAACACAAACCAGAAGGGTTTTTTTCCTGCTTCTAAACGTTGAGCTTAACATATGTCTGTAATTGTCGTAATGTGCATGGACACATAGGATAACATTGAGCTGCTTCTACAGGCAAAACACAAAACTCCTGTAGAAGCAGCGATTTTTAAGGCAGTGTGCATGGACCCTTACCCTCTGCAGCTATCCTCCATTCATACTTTTATTCCACTTCATCAATGTAAATACAGTAATATCCAGGGCTTTTTTTTCCTGAGAGAATATATGCAGGGACTCACCCCTTGTCTCCGTCCCCTACCCACCTTCGAGCACCATCCCTTGGTTCCACCTCCTACCCATCTCCCAGTACCACTCCTTTTAGAGAAAACAGAACTAAGTATAATTTTGTGGTGCTAAGTCATTTTTATGGATGTTGTTAAAGATAATATAAAAAGTAAGAAAATAAATCCCCTGCAGCCAGCAATAATAGGAACCCCAAGCAACAATAAATTCCTTCAGCAACAATAGACTTCCAGCAACAACAAATTCCCCAGCAACAATAGACCCCCCCCCCCCCACAACAAATGACCCCCTAACAACAACAGATCCACCCCAGGAACAATAGACCCCCAGCATCAACAATAGATCTCCTAACAGCCAGCATTATATAGACCCTCCAGCAGCCAGGAAAAATAGACCCCTCCCTCAACAGTACATCCCTCTGTCAGGGATTTACCTTTAGACCACAAGCTGATTACAAGGAAGATTTATTTCTCATATATGAGGAGACAAGTACAGGAGATTTTCAGATATTCACCCTCCGGTTCTAGCTGTCTGTGACACGTGGTATAGGGCATCATACACAGTAGCTAGCCTAGTTGGCTTCTTATCTGAGACTTGTCTAACTTCTTAAACTAGCTGGCACATATATATACAGTTAAACGTTCTGACTTCACCCTTCCCCCAGGACAATGAGGAATGTCTGTTTTTATTGCCATTTCCTTAAAGGGGAAGAAGCTTCATCTTACAAACTCTGAGATCTAGCCATTACCATATATAGTATAGGGCATTTAAAACCAGTTAAATTGTATTCAAGCAGAACAAAATGGAGTCAGTCAGCCTTATACATAAATGATTATAAAGACATTCTTAATTTCTCGAACATCCTCCCAGCAAAATTTGACTCCCCAACAACATATGAACCCCCAGCAATAATTGACCGTCCCTCAACAATACATCCCCCCAAGCAACAATAGATCCTTCAGCAGCAATGGACCCTCCAGCACCCCTTGGCATTAGATACATTCAGTGCTTTAGGTGCTGGAGATGCCGAAACCTCATTCCCCCACGTTCCCGCTGAAAAAAAGTCCTGGTAATCTCATATAAGCTTATTAAAACATTCTCAGCTCACTTTTCCCACACCTTTTCCGATGGTGGGAGAATAAAGGCTTGTTGTGCATAGTGGACGTGTAGGAGATAAACTGCGTTCTTTAGAATAATATAAAACTACACTGCAACTTACCTCGCAATTCCAATAAAATTAGATTACCTCTTATCTGGGGAAAATAATTACATTTTTTCTGAACTCTTGTAAAACTAGAAACCATGTAAAAGGCTGTTTTACGATATTATATAGTCACCTAATTGGCCCAGGTCCTAGGTTTTCCTGTATGGAACAATGGGAAAGAGACCTCAATATCTCTTGGGAATTATCGGAATGGCAAGATATATTCTACAATCTCCCCAGGATTTCTATCAACGCAGCTCTGGTGGAATCTAATACCAAAACACCACTGATATGGTATATGGTCACTTCTAGATTAGCTAAGATGAAATCGCAGGCCCCCTCCTGGTGTTTCAGGAATTGTGGGCAGGAAGGCACAATGGTACATGTTTGGTGGCAAAGCCCCAGGGTGACTAGGTTCTGAATATTTAATTTAATTTTCTCAGTAACAGGTGTGAACATTACCAGAACCATGGAAATTGGTCTTTTTCAGAAATAGGACAATGGTTTTCCGAAAAAAAACAACATATATCCTATATGATTCTAGCCACCAGGATAGGTGTAGCACGTTGCTCGAACCATTCGATCATGTTGTTTTATTATGTCAAACAAAATTGAAATTGGATCATAATTAATGATGAATTACCTTGCACCCTCCACAATACTTAGGCCAAATTCATCAAGACATGGCAACCATGGATAAAATTTGTATCGGTGGATGAATGAAGTCTGGAAGGTGTTATCCTGACTGCCCCCGACATTCCCCCTTTTCCTTCTTCTTATTCCTTCTTCTTCTTCTTGTTTCCTTTTCATAACTATATAAACTGACCTTTTCTCAGGTAAACATTGTTATATTATCCCTTGTTCCTTGATGATTTATATGTACGTTATACCATACTTAATTTTTTATGATGACTCATCTTTGATTTTTAACTCGGTAAGAGGAATGTATTGTCTGGGAATTATTAACGTACACTATATTGTCAAAAGTATTGGGATGCCTGCCTTTACACCCACATGAACTTTAATGGCATTCCAGTCTATGGGAATGTTTGACCATTCTTACAGAAGGGCATTTGTGAGGTCAGGCACTGATGTTGGACAAGAAGGCCTGGCTCTCACTCTCCACTCTAATTCATCCCAAAGGTGTTTTATCAGGTTGAGGGTCAGGTCTCTGTGCAGGCCAGTCAAGTTCCTCCACCCCAAACTCGCTCATTCATGTATTTAGGGACCTTGCTTTGTGCACCGATTCAAATCATTTGGTGGGGGGGGGGATTATGGTGTAGGGTTGTTTTTCAGGGTTTGGGTTTGGCCCCTTAGTTCCAGTGAAGGAAATACTTAAGGCAGGGGTGTCAAACTAAATTTAATCGCGGGCCACGTCAGCATTATGGTTGCCCTCAAAGGGCCGGTTATATCTGTAGGATTAGATGCCCAGAGCACCCCACGCCCCCTTACATGAGATGTCAAGAGCCCCCCACCATCAGAAGTCAAGAGTCACCCACCCTTCCTTACATCACAATGCACCCCCTTACCTTGTGCTGCTGCTAGGAAGAAGATGCGGGTGGGTCTGGGAAGAAGTGCAGGGTCTGGAGAACCAGAGGAGGGCTGGAGTCAGCTTTCAGAGTCTGCTGAGACCAGGGGAGGCAAAGGCAAGGTGGTTTTGTGGCTGCACAGAGAGGTGCAGGATCTGTAGGAGGAGTTCTGCCCTCCTCTCTGCTGCGAATTGCTGAGAAGGGGGGCAAAGATGAGCCTTTCTGCAGCTGCACAGAGGAGTGCAGGATCTGGCAAAGGAGTTCTGTCCTCTCTGCTGCCGACTACAGAGACAAGGGGGGTGCCGTAGTGGCAGGAGAGGTGCGAGGGCCACATGAAATGGCCTTGGGGGGCGCATTCGGCCCACGGGCCTTGTGTTTGACACCTGTGACTTAAGGCATCAGCAAACCACAATATTTTGAACAATTTAATGCTCCCAACGTTGTGAGAACAGTTTGGGGATGGACCCTTTCTGTTCCAACATGACTGCGCACCAGTGCACAAAGCAAGGTCCATCAAGACATGGATGAGGGAGTTTGTGGTGGAGGAACTTGACTGGCCTGTACAGAATCCTGACCTCAACTCAACAGAACACCTTTGGAATGAATTAGAGACTGCAAGCCAGGCCTTTTCATCCAACACCAGTGCCTGACCTCACAAATGCATTTCTGAAAGAATGGTCAAACATTCCCATAGACAACTAAACCTTGTGGACAGCCTTCCCAGAAGAGCTGAAGCTGCTATAGCTGCAAAGGGTGGGCCAACTCAATAATAAACCCTACAGACTAAGACAAGGATGCCATTAAAATTCATGTGTGTGTAAAAGCAGGTGTCCCAATACCTATGACAATATTGAGTATAGTGCTTTCTTATACATGGCAATTTACTACTAATGTTACTTTTGCACCATGATGTGACATCCCTTATTATTGGGTATACTCTATGATTTTTGTTTCTGTATGCAACACAGTACAGATATTGCTTTCTGGATATTTTCCTAACAGTTTAGTGTCTGTACACTTATTTGTTAATGCTTCTTGCACTATATGTGTATCTCAAAAAACAATTAACATTAAAATATTCTCAGCTCAGGCTGCAGTAATGGAAACATATATACAATTTTTTTACAGATACTATGGAGTCTGTAAAAATAGTACATTTTAGAAGCTTCTTAGATTTATTTTTATTGCAGCTGAATAAAAGGAGGCTGCTGCAGACCTGCAACTCCATAACACAGCGTCTACCTCTGGGACCCTCTGCTCTGCATGATCCAAAATGCAGCTTCAGGAATATTTTCACACGTCAACTTATCTGTTTATATGAACACTTGATTACCAAACATTAAAAACTGGCTCCTGCATGTCATCGTTCACCGCTGAGCTCATTATGTTTTAATACTGTGCTGCTGGCTCTTGCCTTAAATGTTCTGCCTTGTTTTATAATTTGTGAAATACTTGACGTCTTATGGGGAGATAATTATATTTATTAATATTTCCTATAAACAGAGCCAACACACTTCACTGTTATACCAATTCTTGATGTTACTCCAAAATAAAAGCTAACAATTAAACTTATTGCTGTCATGTAGGGCTAATACAGGTATTTGGCAATCAATAAGAATGTGTTGGAAGGATAGGTATGGCAACCAGGAAATTAGCATTTTATGGAAGACAGCAGCTCATAAGATTTGAACGTCTGTTATAGTTCCTTTAATTCCTTTCATTTCATATCCTGCATTTTGATTACATTTAGGTTGATGAAAACCAAAATTGTTTTAGTTTTGCATAAAGCTGGGAATGGATAACATCTCTGTTAGGCAGCAAAAAAAAGAGAGGTCTCTTTGAGGAGGGAATCCCCTTTCAGGCTGCTGACAGCGAAATAAGGATACAAATTGGAAGATTCCCCTCCTGTTGTAATAGCAACGGTAAATTGTTATACTCTTATTTTCTCCCATCCGGTAAAGTCCAGGCCAGGAGAAAATATTCATAAAAATACCCCGGTTGGCTGGCCTGGTAGTAGATGCACCTGTTTCCGTGACTGTCTCCCAGCTAGGAAGGGGGGGTTGCATGGGTGGCAGATTGTAAACTTATAGCGTGCAATGCCTGAGCCTGGGGAGACCATTCTTATTGAGCTCCGCCCTTGAGATGAGATTGAAGGCTGAGCCATCCATTCCCCCTCCACTCCTCCTCCCCCCCCTTCTACCTCCCCTTCCTCTCCTTCTTCCCTTCCTCTCTTTCCACTTCTGCCCTCTCCCCCACCTCCCTCTCCCCCTCCATTTCCCCCTTACTTCCATCTCTCCTCCTCCACCCCCCATTCCCCCTCCCTTTCTCCTTTGTTTCTCCCCCCTTCTCACCCTCATTCTCCCTCCCCTTCCTCTCCTTCCTCCCTTCCTCTCTTTCTACTTCTCCCCTCTCCCCACCTCTCTCCCCTCCATCTCCCCCTTTCTTCCATCTCTCCTCCTCCCCCATTTCCCCCTCCCTTCTCTTTCTTTCTACCCCCTTCTCTCCCTCATTCTACCTCCCCTTTCTCTCCTTCTTCACTTCATCTCTTTCCATTTCTCCCTCCCTCCCACCTCTCTCCCCTCCATCTCCCCCCTTTCTTCCATATCTCCTCCTCCCCCCTTTCCCCATCCCTTCTTTTTCTTTCTACCCCTTCTCTACCTTATTCTTCCTCCCCTTTTTCTCCTACCCCCCCCCCCTTCCTCTGTTTCCACTTTTCCCTTCTCTCCCACCTCTCTCCCCTCCATCTCCCCCATTCTCCCATCTCTCCTCCTCCCCCCTTCTCTTTCTTTCTCCCCCTTATCTCCCTCATTCTCCCTCCCCTTTCTCACCTTCCTCCCTTCCTCTCTTTCCACTTCTCCCTTCCGTCCCACCTCTCTCCCCTCCATCTCCCCCCTTTCTTTCATCTCTCCCCCTTCCCCCCTTTCTCCCTCCCTTCTCTTTCTTTCTCCCCCCTTCTCTCCCTCTGTTTCTATTTTCCCTTGTCACTACTTCCTTCCCACTCTCCCTCTCACAGCCTATGTTGTCTGCTATATACTCCTGACTCTGGTACTGTATACACTATGTTATACGTTACATAGTCATGACCAAAATGTTCATTGACTCAACAGCTGCTGTTAAAAAAGTTGTTCTTCTGTAATGTAGGCTCAAAGGGACAGCTTTCTGTATGCTAAAAAGTTTATGTAATGACACAGTTTAATTTTTTTTATTAATGCTCCTTTGTGCTGATGTTTTTGTGTGTATGTGATACTGTCATTTGTGGCACAATAATTAGTATTTTGAGATTACAAAATGTGCGGGCTATATTGTGAATAGGCATAGGTTCTGATTAGGGCCTAATGCACACGAATGAAAAACTGCATAAAATATGGCTAGCATAAAAAAAATAACTTTTCCATGGCTGGAAAGTCACAGATGGGGGTATACAGACTGTCACAGAAGTAAATGACTGTATGCCCTTGTATTTGTGTAAAGGGGATGCTTCACTGCATCAGTGTTTACCCGCACAACATGATCTATGAATGGAAGGGGTGGACATTTCAATCACCTGCCTGTCTTCCATTCATAGATCTAGTTTAATTCATAGAAGCTGTAGTAATGGCTTTTATGAATGGAGGAGCTGGGCAGAAAGGGCAGTTATATTCAGGTGCTCTTGATGAGAGGCCATGACATCTCAGTTCTCTTAATCTCTGTCCCACAAGAAGATTACAGCGGAGGGGTTGGGGGGGCATCAGACGAGGAAGATTTCTACTTAACTAGAAGACACTAGCACAAGGGACATATCACACTGAAAGTAAGTAGTGTCCTTTGTGAATATGTTGTATTTTTATGTAGGTAATTTTAGGCAATAATATAAGGTTGGTTTTAAAGATCAATTTTCCAAAACTGTCTTTTTCTTTTTTTCCTGACACCAACAACTCACCCTCCCCCCTTGACACCACCCTACCTCCCTTTGAACACTGAAGCTTCAACATCCAGAAAATGTCTGCAAAACTTTTGAGAACGTGAAAACTAAGATGAATTCAGGAATAAAGAATATAAAAAAAAAACATTCCAGAGGGGCAATGTTATGTTCTACATTCAACACTTGTATTAGACCCTTTCGCTGTATGCAGCAAGCATTTGATGCATTTGTATGCAGATGGTAATTTTTCAGGAAAAATCTACATGTTTATGGAATAGCAATCATCTCTCTTTCCAATTACATATACGACCTCTCATACAGGGTATTACAGTATAGTTTTTGCGTGGCATTTAGTAATGTCAATGAAGCAGCATTCCCAATGGCCTTATCAATTTAAAGTAAACACTCTACTGAGCACTTCATATTCAGCCTTGTTTCGGGATCTCCTATTGCATATCACTACTTTTTATGTCAATTGGGAATGTAAAGTGGTTTTGGATATAATTTATTTATGTTTATTATGATAAGAGAAAAAAAAAAAGAGAGCTGAATGAGTTTGTCTGGAATGCATTGTGTATATACAGTATACTGTATATGTTTGTGTGTATGCGTATATATATATATATATATATATATATATATATATATATATATAGATATATATATATATATATATATATATATATATATATATATATATGTATATATATATATATATATATATATATGTGTATATATATATATATATATATATATATATATATATATATATATATAATACATATATACATATATATATTGAGAATGCCAATCAGCAGTGTTCAAACTCTAATCAAGAAGTGGAAAATGAGGGGTTCTGTTGAAACCAAACCACGGTCAGGTAGATCAACTAAAATTTCAGCCACAACTGCCAGGAAAATTGTTTGGGATGCAAAGAAAAACCCACAAATAACTTTAGTTGAAATACAGGACTCTCTGAAAACATGTGGTGTGGCTGTTTCAAGATGCACAATAAGGAGGCACTTGAAGAAAGATGGGCTGCACAGTTGAGTCGCCAGAAGAAAGCCATTACTACGCAAATGCCACAAAATATCCCACTTACAATACGCCAAACAGCACAAAGACAAGCCTCAAACCTTCTGGCACAAAGTCATTTGGAGAGATGAGACCAAAATTTAGCTTTTTGGCCACAACCATAAATGCTACATTTAGAGAAGAGTCAACAAAACCAATGACGAAAGGCACACCATTCCTACTGTGAAACACGGAGGTGGATCGCTGATGTTTTGTGGATGTGTGAGCTACAAAGGCACATGAAAATTGGTCAGAATTGATGGCAAGATGAATGCAGTATGTTATCAAAAGATACTGGAGGAAAATTTGCATTCATCAGCCCAAAAGCTGCGCATGGGACGTACTTGGATTCCAACATGACAATGACCCTAAACACAAGGCCAAGTCGACCCGTCATTGGCTACAGCAGAATAAAGTGAAGGTTCTGGAGTGGCCATATCAGTCTCCTAACTTCAATATCATTGAGCCACTCTGGGGAGATCTCAGACGTGCAATTCATGCAAGAAATCCCAAGAATTTACAGGAACTGGAGTCTTTTTGCCAGGAAGAATGGACAGCTTTACCATCAGAAGATAAAGAGCCTCATCCACAAATACCACAAAAGACCTTAAGCTGTCATCGACGTTAAAGGGGGCAATACACGATACATGGCAATACACGGTGCTAAGAACTTTTGGGTCATTTGGGTAGTTTCTGTTGTCATTATGATTAAAGAAATAGTAAACACCGTTGATTGATAATAAATGGCTTCAGCCAAACACTAACCATGAGTGAAAGATAAGTTTTTGTGTTATCATCCATATTCTCTGAAAAATGGCCAAAAAATCATAAATTCTGCCAGGGTATGTAACCTGATGAGCACAACTGTATATATACAGTATCTCACAAAAGCGAGTACACCTCTCACATTTTTGTAATTAATTTATTATATCTTTTTTATGTGACAACACTGAAGAAATGACACTTTGCTACAATGTAAAGTAGTGAGTGTACATCTTGTATAACAGTGTACATTTGCTGTTCCCTCAAAATAACTCAACACACAGCCATTAATGTTTAAACCGTTGGCAACAAAAGAGAGTACACCCCTAAGTGAAAACGTACAAATTGTGCCCAATTAGCCATTTTACCTTCCCGGTGTCATGAGACTCATTAGTGTAACAAGGTCTCAGGTGTGAATGGGGAACAGGTGTGTTAAATTTGGTGTTATCACTATCACTCTCTCATAATGGTCACTGGAAGTTCAACATGGCACCTCATGGGAAAGAACTATCTGTGAATCTGAAAAAATAATTATTGCTCTACATAAAGATGGCTTAGGCTATAATAAGATTGCCCAGATCCTGAAACTGAGCTGTAGCATGGTGGCTAAGACCATACAGTGATTTAACAGGAGAGGTTCCACTCAGAACAGGCCTCGCCATGGTTGACCAAATAAGTTGAGTGCACGTGCTTAGCATCATATCCAAAGGTTGTCTTTGGGAAATAGACATATGAGCGCTGCCAGGATTGCTGCAGAGGTTGAAGGGGTGGGGGGTCAGCCTGTCAGTGCTCAGACCATACGTGCATACTGCATCAAATTGGTCTGCATGGCTGTCGTCCCAGAAGGAAGCCTCTTCTAAAGATGAAGCACAAGAAAGCCTGCAAACAGTTTGCTGAAGAAAAAAAGACTAAGGACATAGATTACTGGAACCATGTCCTGTGGTCTGATGAGACCAAGATAAACATAATTAGTTCAGATGGTGTCAAGCGTGAGTGGCAGCAACCAGGTGAGGAGTACAAAGACAAGTGTGTCCTGCCTACAGTCAAGCATGGTGGTGAGAGTGTCATGGTCTGGGGTTGCATGAGTGCTTTTGGCACTGGGAAGCTACAGTTCATTGAGGGAACCATGAATGCCAACATGTACTGTGACATACTGAAGCAGAGTATGATCCCGCCCCTTTGGAGACTGGGCCGCAGGGCAGTATTCCAACATGATAACGACCCCAAACACACCGCCGAACCTACCACTGCCTTGCTAAATAAGCTGAGGGTAAAGGTGATGGACTTGAGCATCTGTGGGGCATCCTCAAACAGAAGGTGGAGGAGCATAAGGTCTCTAACATCCACCAGCTCTGTGATGTCATCATGCACGAGTGAAAGAGGGCTCCAGTGGCAACCAGTAAAGCTCTGGTGAACTCCATGCCCAAGAGGGTTAAGGCATTGCTGGAACATAAGGGTGGCCACACAAAATATTGACACTTTGGGCCCAATTTGGACATTTTAACATAGGGGTGTACTCACTTTTGTTGTTTAATGTTTAATGTCTGTGTGTTGAGTTATTTTGAGGAAACAGCAAATTTACACTGTTATACAAGCTGTACACTCACTACTTTGCATTGTCGCAAAGGGTCATTTCTTCACTGCTGTCACATGAAAAGATATAAACTATTTACAAAAATGTGAGAGGTGTACTCACTTTTGTGAGATACTGTATTTCTCCCCAGAACTTTAACTTTTGTTTTTGTAGTTTTTGAATAGGGTTAAAACCTTTGTTTATTGTTTGCTGCCTGTGTCTAGTTGGTTAGCTTTCTCTCTTAAATAGCTGTCACAGCCTGGCCCATACTGGTCATAGGACACACCGGGCATTTGCCCGGAGGGCCAGGGCCATTGGGCCACTTGTCCTTGAGGGGCCCAAAGTGGAGCTGTCCCTTGTGCCTGTCCTGCTCTCTGCGGCCACGCATTATGTTCACGGGACCCAGGGGGCGGAAACTAGAGATCAGCTGACATGTGACGGGGAGGAGCTGGAGGAGGTCTCCCCTGTGTGAGCTGTGACTCACAGCCTGTGAGGAGACTCCATCTTCTGATCTTGGGACAGGTGTCACAGTGACACAGACTGCCACTGCTGCTGACTGACACCTGGAGGGAGCCAGATAGAAAGTGTCAGTGATTATACTATATATCACCCAAGGTAAGAACTTGTCAGGTGGGGGGGGGCGCTGGGGATGGGGGGAGTGGGTATGAAGGCTTCCATAGGAGGACCAGAACTTATCACTGGTGTGTGACCCCTCCACCTGGCTGCCTCCCTTCCTCACCTCTGTCCACCTGGCTCCATCCTCCCCTTTACCTGGCTGCATCCGCTCATCTCCTCTGTCCACCTGGCTCCATCCTCCCCTCCATCTGACTGCATCCCCTCCTATCCTCTGTCCACCTGGATCAGTCCTCCCCTCCACCTGGCTGCATTCCCCCCTCTCCTCTGTCCACCTGGCTCTATCCTCCCCTCTACCTGGCTGCATCCATTTCTCTCCTCTGTCCCCCTGGCTCTGTCTTCCCCTCCACCTGGCTGCATTCTCCCTCTCCTCTGTACACCTGGGTCCATCCGCCCTTCCACCTGGCTGCATCCCCCTCTCCTCTGTCCACCTGTCTCCATCCTTCCCTACACTGGGCTACATCCCCTCCTCTCCTCTGTCCACCTGACTTTATCCCCCCTCTCGTCTCTCCACCTGGCACCATCCTCCCTTCCACCTGGCTGCATTCCACCTCCCCTCTGTCCACCTGGCTCAATCCTCCACTACACTGGGCTGCATGCCCCCTCTCTTCTGTCCACTTGACTCTGGCTTCTCCTCCCCTTCACCTGGCTGCATCCCCCCTCTCCTCTGTCCACCTGGCTGCATTCCCCCCTCCTCTGTCCACCTGGCTCTGTCCTCCCCTCCACCTGGCTGCATCCCCTCCTCTTTTCTGTCCATCTGGCTCTGTCCTCCCCTCCACTTGGCTGCATCCCCTCCTCTCCTCTGTCCATCTGGCTCTGTCCTCCCCTCCACCTGGATGCATCCCCCCTTTCCTCTGTCCATCTGGCTCTGTCCTCTATTCCATCTGGCTGCATCCGCTCCTCTCCTCTGTCCACCTGGCTCCATCCTCCCCTCCACCTGGCTGCATCCCCCTCTCTGTCCACCTGGCTCCTACCTCCTCCCTCTTTGCTCTGTCCCCTCTTCACCTCCAACCACCTAGATGCAGGTCTATTGTCCCAGGTGGCCAAGCTAGGCAAGTTTGTGGAGCTAAGTTCCAGATGCTTTTGTTTTATTTAACCATGCCCCTTTAAGCCCCTTCCACTGTTAACACAATTTGGCCACACCCACTGTTACGCTGCCTTGCTGCTTTCTTTGGGGCACCTAAAGGTGTCCCAGGCCTTTTACAACCCTAGAATGTATTCTACAAAAAAATATGTAAAAAAGAAAACTCAGAACAGTATGACGGCGCACAGTGGTATCTGCCTGTAAAAACCCAGTGGAGAAAGACCGAAAACAGAATCTCTTACACAATGTTCATGCAGACTCTGATTCATGTTCACGATGTTCAGGCAGATTCTGTTTTCTACTTCCTTATAAAGCAGGCTAAATATAACTAGAAGACATCAAGAAAATGGTAGTTGTCATTATTTATAATTTTTGGTTTAAAAGAAAAAAATGCCCTGCTCAGTCTAAAATGCCCGAGCCTATTTTTTGTCCTATTCCGGGCCTGGTCACCGGAACAGGTATACCTATTGGCAGATTTTCCCTCATCTCCTGTTCTGGTGACAACTGAAATATGTCGGTTTTCCCATTGTAGCACTGCCCCCATAAGGACTGCCAGATTTCACTTTACGGGTCACCCTGGGTTACCAGCATACAATAATGACAGTTTCAAGTTCTTACTTTCTCCTTCCTTGGCTCGCTCCAATAATCAGTCCATTTTTTAAGAGGATAGGAGAGGGGAATAGTGGGATACTTCAATTTGAACTATAGACAATGCTTGATGACTCCCTATCTTACGATACAGCCAGGCTGTTGATTCACCCTGCCACTATGAATGAACTTGGATTGAGTCTCTTTCCCTTAAGATGACTTGGTGAAATGACAATTATCTTCAGGACACTCTTACTAGCATCCTCTTTCTTATTCACTGCTGACACCCGTCCACTGATCCTATACTTAGGGGTGGCCCCCCTCAGGTCAGGTGCCTTGACACGAGTCCCAGTACTTACGATACTGTGGTCCCAGGGTCTCCAGTGTCTCCCCTCTCAGCCAGCTCTCTTGGACCTCTGGGTTCAGCTCCTCTCATCCATTCCTCAGGCCCTCAGGACGACCTCCTGCGACCTCAGTGCACCTCTTCAGAGGAGAAGGCAGCTGCCCCCTCCCCCTGGGACTCTGCTCGCGAGCCAAAAACCCCGCAGCACATGTGCTCCTGGCTTTTATACAGGAACCAAGAATGTACGAGGCGACCTGTCCTCTGCCAATCACCAGGACTGTATCAAAAGCCTATGCACTCATTCTTAAGGTTTGATCCCACTGTCCAACATGCCTCCCTTTTGGGCCAGCGGAAACCTCTCTAGACTGAATTAAGTGCATACTGAGCACAACGAGCAGACCTCACTAACAGATCCTTCTTTCTGGTAGGCAGAAAGCAATATAGATTTACCTGCAGTCCCTCTGGTAAGCAGACAGAGCTCAAAACTATACTCCTTCACTAGCACCTACTTAGGAGGATGCTACACCATCAATTTATATTTTAGCGATATTAACCACAGGA
Source organism: Pelophylax lessonae (assembly GCF_965119305.1). Taxonomy (NCBI): domain Eukaryota; kingdom Metazoa; phylum Chordata; class Amphibia; order Anura; family Ranidae; genus Pelophylax; species Pelophylax lessonae. The sequence continues at coordinate 6,708 of NW_028119545.1, read as the reverse complement.
CAACAGAGAGGGTGAATCTTCTCCAGTGTGTATACAGGCAGTAATAAAAACTAAAACATATCTCCTGCACTCAAGTGGTGTATGATGGGGGAATATATATATATATATATATATATATATATATATATATATATATATAGGTGTTCGATCGTCTTTTGTTGGTATCACTTGTGGTCTTGCCGCCTCCTCAGGACCAAGGGTATCCAAAACACACTAAAAGACAACAATAAGAGAAGAGCGCACCGACCTAGTGCATTACCACTAAAATGGTTTATTAAAATTTTTAAAAAATGTATATTATACTCACAAAACAATTGCAGATAGCACACATGTAAACATGATCGACACAAGATCTCTAAGGTAGCCAAGGCACTGCGACATGCTGGATAGCTTGCAGATGTCTGCATGGATCTGCTAAGGCTAGGCTAACGCGTTTCAAGGCCGAACCCTCTTCCTCAGAGCCAAAAAAGTGCCTAGCCTTAGCAGATCCATGCAGACATCTGCATGCTATCCAGCACTGCACAGTGCCTTGGCTACCCTGGAGATCTTGTGTCGATCATGTTTACATGTTTGCTATCTGCAATTGTTTTGTTAGTATAATATACCTTTTTAAAAAATATTAATAAACCTTTTTAGTGGTAATGCACTAGGTCGGTGCGCTCTTCTCTTATTGTTGTCTTTTAGTAATAAAAATTAAACAGGGGCTCCAATATCCCCCACTGTATCCAAAACTAAAAAAAATAAGGTTTTGGCTTTACAAACACTTTAAAACTGAACACCAGCTATAGCAATTTTTACATACGTAGTTACGTTGTTTTATCTTGGACCAGTATAAGTATGTATGTGCCATACCTCTGGGATCCCCATGGAAGCTGAAAATCACTTTAGTAGGCACCATTACCACAGTGATCTCCACTACCTTCTGGGTTCTGTGCCAAGTCGCTGCCCTTTTGCTTGCTGAAAACAGGATGTCACTAACTACACATGGGCACCATTTAGAGAGTTCTTTGCATTTTCTCAATGAATGTGAAGGGTTCTCAGGTTGGACAACAATGAGATTGTGACATCACTATTGAGTCTTTCCACCTCATCCAATTCATTGAGAAAATGCAACATGTTCCCTAAATGGTAACCATACCATGCATGTAATCTCCTGTGTTTACAATGCAGCAGGGCAATCACTCAGCTTAGAACCCAGACGTTAGCAGGGATCACTGTAGTAGCAGTGCCTACTACAGTGATTTCCAGCTCCCACTGGGATCCTACAGTTGTAGCACAAGTTAGACCAAGGTAGCTATGTAAAAATTGCCATACCTGGTGTAGCCCCAGTCAGAGGCATTCCCTGGACTACAGCTGCATGGACCAGGCTGTCACCGACAGTGTCCCACATGCTGCATCAGCTCACACAAAGCCAGTGTTTCATCTGTTCTCCCTCTCCTAGGCTGCCAGTGAGGAAAGGAGGAGAGAACAAAGAACACTTGTAAGGTTGTACTGCTAAAAAGCTCTGCCAACCACCCGGGAAACCAAAGGAAGCAGTTATACTGTTGCATTGCAGCCTGGGAAAGAGCAAAGCCTGCTGGGAGGAGCAAGGACTTGTGGGAGATGTAGTCCCAAAGAGACTCTACCCAAGACCATCTTGACACATGGGCCAACGTGAGCACTGCCCAGGGGACCCAGGTGCATGGGGGGCCCCTGAAGTTCCCCCACCACTCCCGCTGTTTCCAGCGCTCCTCTTGCACTTTGCAGGGTTTAAGGAGGAACCCCCTGAGGCAGAGCATGCTACTACTGCTACTGCCTATGAAGGCATGATCTGTACTGCTCCAATAACAGGGAATGAACAGAAGAGGAAAGCCAAAGGTGATCAGAGCAGATCACATCTTACCAGCACAAGCAGCAGCGGTAAGATCATGCCCAGATCTAGAGGGGTGCTGGGGCGGGCCGCCCAGATCCAACATCGCTGAGCCCAGGCAGAGGAGATTTGCCCAGATTTAGAGGGCTCACAGTATTTGACTGCCCCAACAGCGGATTTTGGCCCCAACCTATACCAATGCACTGGCCAGTGGAAGTGGGTTAGACAGAGACTATGGACCTCTGATTCTTGCATCACTGTTAGTTTGGTCCCCTTTATTATAAGGCTTAGGGTTAAAGACACCGGTGTGCAGTTCATTTCAGAAATTACACATTACTATGCAACTGTTCTGTGTGTTTACTATTGCTTTCTCATTCATTTTACCATGTGTTGTGAAAACTGCTTCTGGTTTATGTGCGGAGAGGCAGTGCTGTCAGCCCACAGCAGGACTTTAGTAGCTCACTGGATTTCTGGCAGGATCATCAGATTGGTTGGTAATTCCAGCATCTTAAAGGGATAGCACATTAAGAAATGTACATGTATTACAAATTGCGCCCAGACATACAGTTTACTCTTTTGTACCCAGAGGTCATTGATGCCTGGATGCCCTAGTTTGATTTAGCAGCATCAGCTTTACAACAAATGTATGACTAGTTTGCATATTCATTTATTTTACACATTTTTACCAGGAACATGAAAGCATTTTATTTGGTACACTGTTTTGATACTTTTTTTATTATTATTATTATTATTATTATTATTATTATTATTATTGGCTGACAAATGCATAAAAAATGAATGAATTTGGCTGACGCATTGCAGCTGTCAGCTATCCGGGCATATCTACAAGACTCAGGACTACCCCGTCTATCAGGTGCCACCAGAACTTCGCTAAAGGGCCTCCATCTCTGCTGAGGAATTTGCTTTAGCTCCTTCCCAGACGCAGTATGGAAAAGCATCATGGATGTACTGTTTATTCTCTTTGGCGACCTTTGGGCCTTTGGGCCCTTCTCACACCGAATTTCCTTTCAGCCTACAACGATGTGGGTGCTGGCACTACCTTCCTGGAGAATACTCTACGAGCTCTTCTCACAGTGGTCCTGAAGAATGGGAAGGACCCTCTCCTTTCTCAGAACTATCAACTTATTTCCCTCCTAAATACCGACCTCAAACTGTTTACAAAAATACTTGCTATGCATTTGTGTGAATCAATCCCCAATCTTATCCACACAGATCAGGTAGGACTTGTACCCACGAGGGAAGCACAGGACAATACCACTAAATTCTTGAGTCTGATCAATGCTGCCTTCTCTCGAAGGATCCCTTTGCTGCTCCTTTCAACCGGCACTGAAAAAGCGTTTGATAGGGTGAACTGGGATTTTTTGACAGAAATCCTCAGACACATTGGTTTGGGGCAGCGGATGCTGCATTGGAGCCAGAGTATATACTCCCAGCCTTCCGCTCATGTGGGAGTTAATGGCCACTTCTCTTCCCCCTTCAGAATCACAAACGGGACTCAGCAGGGCAGTCCCCTGTCCTCTTTGATCTTTACCTTGACCCTGGAGCCCTTTTTGAGAAAGGTCAGAAACAACCCAGATATCTCCAGCCTAAACACAGGCTCTTCTATGTCCAGGAAGGTTGCAGCCTACACGGACTACTTGCTATTTTTTCTATACAATCCCCTTATCTCGTTATCAAATCTGATGTCAGAGCTGAAGTGTTACGAGGCCTTGTCATTTTTCTGCATCAACTAGGCGCTCAATATCTCCATTCCGACTTCTCTGACTGCTCTTCTCAAAACCAACTTTCCCTTCAAGTGGGCTTCTCCCATATCAATTATCTGGGTATTTACCATCCCAAGAGGTTGGAAGATGTTTTTGGGTTGAACTTCGTTCCTCAACCAAAAAGGATCTTAAGAATGGCTCAGTCTCTTGGTTCAGGTGCTGTAAAATAGTCAAAATGAATATTATGCCCCCACTGCTATATACCTTTCAGGCTCTGCTGCTTCTTATCCCAAGTTCATTCCTCTACACGGTCAATAGGACACTCCTCAACTTCCTCTGGGCGCAGAAACCCCCTCGACTTCCCCAGGCTATACTTCATCTTCCGAAACTGCTGGGAGGCATGGGGTGCCAGGATGTGTCCCTATATCATGTGGCTTGTCATTTAAATATAGTGCTAGATTGGTGTCACTGTCATCATGGATCTACCAAGTAATGGGTGCAATTGTAACAAGCCATGGTGGGAATACAAACAAAATACCACTGGAATCACTGCCCTGGTGTCGTACAAACCTCCTTGCCTTTATGCACACCCACCCACCCCAGGCAGAGGTCTTGGCAGGCGGCAAGCAGAGGGTAGTCTGACAGTGTGTGACAGCAATTAGGAAGGCAGAAGATGAGAGAATAGTCTGGTAATCTGGTTCAGCAATAAGTGATAACAGGCTTCGGTATTATATCGCCTTCTGGTTTGAAGACACAGCACCAACCTGTTAAAGGGTGGTGCTGAAATACCTTCTAGGCCACTCCTGGTGTCATTAGCTTATGCTAAAGCACATTGCAAACCAGGACTGAACTTTAACAAAAATCCTGGGCCGTAGCAAGGCAGAGAGAGCTGGAACAAAGCTGGAAATTAATAATGCCCAAATAAGGCTGGACAGAGCTGTAACTTAGAGCATGGGGCAAAGTACAGTATCCACGGCAGCAAGCCAGAATCTATTTTGTATTCATCTGACTACATAACATGAATTTTGATTGGTTGGCAAAAGTTACTGGACGTTGCACTTATAAATATATTGAGCCACAAAACTAGTGTCATCCAGTACATTGAATAAAAAAATTTAATACAAAGAAAGCAAATGGTAAGTGTTGAGTTGTAAGTCTTTCAGATGAAATTATGACCTTCGGATTTCAAATGCAAAGTCATAGCAATAATAACATGCATCCACTTATGTTATGCAGTAACCTTTGTGACTATGACCAGGTAGAAATATCCCAACTATGAAAGCTGATACATTAGTTCCTTTGTGATGAATTCTGAATGACTGACTGAATTTGAGCATTCATTCAGCTATGCTGTTTCAGTATGCTGGTGCAGGTACAGCAAGTGTTATTCCTTCCACAAGAATGCTTGGTAAAAATGATCTGTGATCTAATAATAAATAACCCCTGGCCAGTAGCACAGTTTGGAAATCAAAGCAAATTTGAACATGTTTGCTCAGCTTACTTGGCCAGATGTTCATGTTTGACATCTCCAACACGTTCCTCGGCACAGAAGAAAACGCAGTGCCTGTGATCCAAGCATTAGGGAGAAAAGACTTTAAAATATATTAGAATTTGAAGAAAAAAAATGTTGAAATACAAAAAGTGCTCATCACTCAGCTCTCTACTGCCAATTACTGTAGTTATTATTTAGACTAGCTAATAGCTCAACTGAAAAGATAACTCCAGACACCAAAGAAAATTCAGTACTAGACTGTAAAGTGAAAACATTTTTCTTGTGTTTGATTTTTATGCCTTGATGCACACATTAGAAAAGAAAAAAAAAAACTACCATAAAATGTTGGACCCATAGTAGAAGAAGAGGCTCATCACCCACACACAGTGCTCAGCTTCCTCCTCACAACATACTTGAGAGACTTCTGTGTGTGCAACTGAATGACAGAAAGACAGTGGTGACTGATCATGGACTGTGGAAAAGTTTGCATTTCATTTGGAAATCAAGGTCCCAGAGTCTGGAGGAAGAGTGAAGAGGCACAGAATCCAAGTTGCATGAGGTCCAGTGTGAAGTTTCCAGTCAGTGATGATTTGGGGAGCCGTTTCATCTAATGGTGTTGGACCACTGTGTTTTATCAAGTCCAAAGTCAGCGCAACCCTCTACCAGGAAATTCTAAGCACTTCATGCTTCCCTCTGCTGACCAGCTTTAGGGAGATGCTGATTTCATTTTCCAGCAGGACTTGGCACCTGCCGACACATCCAAGAGTACCAATACCTGGTTTAAAGTTCATGGTATCACTTTTCTTGATTGGCCAGCCAACTCGCCTGACCTAAACCCTATAGAGAATTTGTGGAGTATTGTCAAGAGGAAGATGAGAGACACCAGACCCAACAATGCAGACGAATAGCTGTAAGCCGCTATCAAAGCAACCTGGGCTTCCATAACACCTCAGAAGTGCCACAGGCTGATCGCCTCCGTGCTATGATGCATCGATGCACTAATTCATGCAAAAGGAGCCTCGACCAAGTATTGAGCGCATACTATACTGTACATGGACATACCTTTAACCACTTGCCGACTGCCTAACGCCGATCTACGTCGGCAGTCAGCCCCTCACAGGCAAAGTGACGTAGGGCTACGTCACTAGCTTGTGAGGGTCTAGGGAGCGAGCGCGCGCCCCCGAGGCGCGCTCCCGCTCCCGCGTGGTCACGGACCCCCCCGCGCGTGTGACAGGCGGACCCGATGTCCGCTGGTCACTCGGCGATCGGCGGGGGAGAGGGAGAATGTCAGGCAGCTTGTGTAAACAAGCTGCCTGTCATTCTCCTTGCTGTTAGGATACTGATCACTCGGATCTAGTATGTAGATCCGTTGATCAGTGTCCATACAGCTCAAGCCCCAGCCAATCACAGTAGAAAGCACGCCCCTAGGGATACACACAGCCCCTCCCTCCCAAATAAAGTTAACCCCTTCCCCTATATAGCACTGATTACTGTAGAAATGTCACTGGTAACCCCAAAAGTGTCAAAAATGTCAGTCAAGGGTCCGATCTGTCCGCCCCAATGTCGCAGTACCGCAAAAAAAATCGCAGATCGCCGCCATTACACGTTAAAAAAAAAAACAACAAAAATGACAGAAATCTTTC